>NW_027460464.1:0-75097 GCF_050947875.1 Dermacentor variabilis | reverse complement strand
GATGCATGTGCATGCTAAAAACGCGTTTTGGCACAAATCCATGTGCGGATGTTAAAAAGAGCAGCATCGGCATGCTTTTCACGTCGTTTGGTAGAAATCCACACGCGCGTTCTGCCAAAAGCACCATTTGCATGCATATCGTGTGGTTTTGCAGAAAACTGCGTCCGCGTCTACCAAAAGATGCAGCGCATGCTTAAAACGCGCTTTGGCACAAATCCATGTGCGGATGTTAAAAAGAGCAGCATCGGCATGCTTTTCACGTCGTTTGGTAGAAATCCACGCGCGCGTTCTGCCAAAAGCACCATTTGCATGCATATCGTGTGGTTTTGCAGAAAACTGCGTCCGCGTCTACCAAAAGATGCATGCGCATGCTTAAAACGCGTTTTTGCACAAATCCATGTGCGGATGTTAAAAAGAGCAGCATCGGCATGCTTTTCACGTCGTTTGGTAGAAATCCACACGCGCGTTCTGCCAAAAGCACCATTTGCATGCATATCGTGTGGTTTTGCAGAAAACTGCGTCCGCGTCTACCAAAAGATGCATGCGCATGCTTAAAACGCGTTTTGGCACAAATCCATGTGCGGGTGCTAAAAAGAGCAGCATCGGCATGCTTTTCACGTCGTTTGGTAGAAATCCACACGCGCGTTCTGCCAAAAGCACCATTTGTATGCATATCGTGTGGTTTTGCAGAAAACTGCGTCCGCGTCTACCAAAAGATGCATGCGCATGCTTAAAACGCGTTTTGGCACAAATCCATGTGCGGATGTTAAAAAGAGCAGCATCGGCATGCTTTTCACGTCGTTTGGTAGAAATCCACGCGCGCGTTCTGCCAAAACCACCATTTGCATGCATATCGTGTGGTTTTGCAGAAAACTGCGTCCGCATCTACCAAAAGATGCATGCGCATGCTTAAAACGCGTTTTGGCACAAATCCATGTGCGGGTGCTAAAAAGAGCAGCATCGGCATGCTTTTCACGTCGTTTGGTAGAAATCCACACGCGCGTTCTGCCAAAAGCACCATTTGCATGCATATCGTGTGGTTTTGCAGAAAACTGCGTCCGCGTCTACCAAAAGATGCATGTGCATGCTAAAAACGCGTTTTGGCACAAATCCATGTGCGGATGTTAAAAAGAGCAGCATCGGCATGCTTTTCACGTCGTTTGGTAGAAATCCACACGCGCGTTCTGCCAAAAGCACCATTTGCATGCATATCGTGTGGTTTTGCAGAAAACTGCGTCCGCGTCTACCAAAAGATGCATGCGCATGCTTAAAACGCGTTTTGGCACAAATCCATGTGCGGATGTTAAAAAGAGCAGCATCGGCATGCTTTTCACGTCGTTTGGTAGAAATCCACGCGCGCGTTCTGCCAAAACCACCATTTGCATGCATATCGTGTGGTTTTGCAAAAAACTGCGTCCGCATCTACCAAAAGATGCATGCGCATGCTTAAAACGCGTTTTGGCACAAATCCATGTGCGGGTGCTAAAAAGAGCAGCATCGGCATGCTTTTCACGTCGTTTGGTAGAAATCCACACGCGCGTTCTGCCAAAAGCACCATTTGCATGCATATCGTGTGGTTTTGCAGAAAACTGCGTCCGCGTCTACCAAAAGATGCATGTGCATGCTAAAAACGCGTTTTGGCACAAATCCATGTGCGGATGTTAAAAAGAGCAGCATCGGCATGCTTTTCACGTCGTTTGGTAGAAATCCACACGCGCGTTCTGCCAAAAGCACCATTTGCATGCATATCGTGTGGTTTTGCAGAAAACTGCGTCCGCGTCTACCAAAAGATGCATGCGCATGCTTAAAACGCGCTTTGGCACAAATCCATGTGCGGATGTTAAAAAGAGCAGCATCGGCATGCTTTTCACGTCGTTTGGTAGAAATCCACACGCGCGTTCTGCCAAAAGCACCATTTGCATGCATATCGTGTGGTTTTGCAGAAAACTGCGTCCGCGTCTACCAAAAGATGCATGTGCATGCTAAAAACGCGTTTTGGCACAAATCCATGTGCGGATGTTAAAAAGAGCAGCATCGGCATGCTTTTCACGTCGTTTGGTAGAAATCCACACGCGCGTTCTGCCAAAAGCACCATTTGCATGCATATCGTGTGGTTTTGCAGAAAACTGTGTCCGCGTCTACCAAAAGATGCATGCGCATGCTAAAACGCGCTTTGGCACAAATCCATGTGCGGATGTTAAAAAGAGCAGCATCGGCATGCTTTTCACGTCGTTTGGTAGAAATCCACACGCGCGTTCTGCCAAAAGCACCATTTGCATGCATATCGTGTGGTTTTGCAGAAAACTGCGTCCGCGTCTACCAAAAGATGCATGTGCATGCTAAAAACGCGTTTTGGCACAAATCCATGTGCGGATGTTAAAAAGAGCAGCATCGGCATGCTTTTCACGTCGTTTGGTAGAAATCCACACGCGCGTTCTGCCAAAAGCACCATTTGCATGCATATCGTGTGGTTTTGCAGAAAACTGCGTCCGCGTCTACCAAAAGATGCATGCGCATGCTTAAAACGCGCTTTGGCACAAATCCATGTGCGGATGTTAAAAAGAGCAGCATCGGCATGCTTTTCACGTCGTTTGGTAGAAATCCACGCGCGCGTTCTGCCAAAAGCACCATTTGCATGCATATCGTGTGGTTTTGCAGAAAACTGCGTCCGCGTCTACCAAAAGATGCATGCGCATGCTTAAAACGCGTTTTTGCACAAATCCATGTGCGGATGTTAAAAAGAGCAGCATCGGCATGCTTTTCACGTCGTTTGGTAGAAATCCACGCGTGCGTTCTGCCAAAAGCACCATTTGCATGCCTATCGTGTGGTTTTGCAGAAAACTGCGTCCGCGTCTACCAAAAGATGCATGCGCATGCTTAAAACGCGTTTTGGCACAAATCCATGTGCGGATGTTAAAAAGAGCAGCATCGGCATGCTTTTCACGTCGTTTGGTAGAAATCCACACGCGCGTTCTGCCAAAAGCACCATTTGCATGCATATCGTGTGGTTTTGCAGAAAACTGCGTCCGCGTCTACCAAAAGATGCATGCGCATGCTTAAAACGCGTTTTGGCACAAATCCATGTGCGGGTGCTAAAAAGAGCAGCATCGGCATGCTTTTCACGTCGTTTGGTAGAAATCCACACGCGCGTTCTGCCAAAAGCACCATTTGTATGCATATCGTGTGGTTTTGCAGAAAACTGCGTCCGCGTCTACCAAAAGATGCATGCGCATGCTTAAAACACGTTTTGGCACAAATCCATGTGCGGGTGCTAAAAAGAGCAGCATCGGCATGCTTTTCACGTCGTTTGGTAGAAATCCACACGCGCGTTCTGCCAAAAGCACCATTTGTATGCATATCGTGTGGTTTTGCAGAAAACTGCGTCCGCGTCTACCAAAAGATGCATGCGCATGCTTAAAACACGTTTTGGCACAAATCCATGTGCGGGTGCTAAAAAGAGCAGCATCGGCATGCTTTTCACGTCGTTTGGTAGAAATCCACACGCGCGTTCTGCCAAAAGCACCATTTGCATGCATATCGTGTGGTTTTGCAGAAAACTGCGTCCGCGTCTACCAAAAGATGCATGCGCATGCTTAAAACGCGTTTTGGCACAAATCCATGTGCGGATGTTAAAAAGAGCAGCATCGGCATGCTTTTCACGTCGTTTGGTAGAAATCCACGCGCGCGTTCTGCCAAAACCACCATTTGCATGCATATCGTGTGGTTTTGCAGAAAACTGCGTCCGCATCTACCAAAAGATGCATGCGCATGCTTAAAACGCGTTTTGGCACAAATCCATGTGCGGGTGCTAAAAAGAGCAGCATCGGCATGCTTTTCACGTCGTTTGGTAGAAATCCACACGCGCGTTCTGCCAAAAGCACCATTTGCATGCATATCGTGTGGTTTTGCAGAAAACTGTGCCGCGTCTACCAAAAGATGCATGTGCATGCTAAAAACGCGTTTTGGCACAAATCCATGTGCGGATGTTAAAAAGAGCAGCATCGGCATGCTTTTCACGTCGTTTGGTAGAAATCCACACGCGCGTTCTGCCAAAAGCACCATTTGCATGCATATCGTGTGGTTTTGCAGAAAACTGCGTCCGCGTCTACCAAAAGATGCATGCGCATGCTTAAAACGCGTTTTGGCACAAATCCATGTGCGGATGTTAAAAAGAGCAGCATCGGCATGCTTTTCACGTCGTTTGGTAGAAATCCACGCGCGCGTTCTGCCAAAACCACCATTTGCATGCATATCGTGTGGTTTTGCAGAAAACTGCGTCCGCATCTACCAAAAGATGCATGCGCATGCTTAAAACGCGTTTTGGCACAAATCCATGTGCGGGTGCTAAAAAGAGCAGCATCGGCATGCTTTTCACGTCGTTTGGTAGAAATCCACACGCGCGTTCTGCCAAAAGCACCATTTGCATGCATATCGTGTGGTTTTGCAGAAAACTACGTCCGCGTCTACCAAAAGATGCATGTGCATGCTAAAAACGCGTTTTGGCACAAATCCATGTGCGGATGTTAAAAAGAGCAGCATCGGCATGCTTTTCACGTCGTTTGGTAGAAATCCACACGCGCGTTCTGCCAAAAGCACCATTTGCATGCATATCGTGTGGTTTTGCAGAAAACTGCGTCCGCGTCTACCAAAAGATGCATGCGCATGCTTAAAACGCGCTTTGGCACAAATCCATGTGCGGATGTTAAAAAGAGCAGCATCGGCATGCTTTTCACGTCGTTTGGTAGAAATCCACACGCGCGTTCTGCCAAAAGCACCATTTGCATGCATATCGTGTGGTTTTGCAGAAAACTGCGTCCGCGTCTACCAAAAGATGCATGTGCATGCTAAAAACGCGTTTTGGCACAAATCCATGTGCGGATGTTAAAAAGAGCAGCATCGGCATGCTTTTCACGTCGTTTGGTAGAAATCCACACGCGCGTTCTGCCAAAAGCACCATTTGCATGCATATCGTGTGGTTTTGCAGAAAACTGTGTCCGCGTCTACCAAAAGATGCATGCGCATGCTTAAAACGCGCTTTGGCACAAATCCATGTGCGGATGTTAAAAAGAGCAGCATCGGCATGCTTTTCACGTCGTTTGGTAGAAATCCACGCGCGCGTTCTGCCAAAAGCACCATTTGCATGCATATCGTGTGGTTTTGCAGAAAACTGCGTCCGCGTCTACCAAAAGATGCATGCGCATGCTTAAAACGCGTTTTTGCACAAATCCATGTGCGGATGTTAAAAAGAGCAGCATCGGCATGCTTTTCACGTCGTTTGGTAGAAATCCACGCGTGCGTTCTGCCAAAAGCACCATTTGCATGCCTATCGTGTGGTTTTGCAGAAAACTGCGTCCGCGTCTACCAAAAGATGCATGCGCATGCTTAAAACGCGTTTTGGCACAAATCCATGTGCGGATGTTAAAAAGAGCAGCATCGGCATGCTTTTCACGTCGTTTGGTAGAAATCCACACGAGCGTTCTGCCAAAAGCACCATTTGCATGCATATCGTGTGGTTTTGCAGAAAACTGCGTCCGCGTCTACCAAAAGATGCATGCGCATGCTTAAAACGCGTTTTGGCACAAATCCATGTGCGGGTGCTAAAAAGAGCAGCATCGGCATGCTTTTCACGTCGTTTGGTAGAAATCCACACGCGCGTTCTGCCAAAAGCACCATTTGCATGCATATCGTGTGGTTTTGCAGAAAACTGCGTCCGCGTCTACCAAAAGATGCATGTGCATGCTAAAAACGCGTTTTGGCACAAATCCATGTGCGGATGTTAAAAAGAGCAGCATCGGCATGCTTTTCACGTCGTTTGGTAGAAATCCACGCGCGCGTTCTGCCAAAAGCACCATTTGCATGCATATCGTGTGGTTTTGCAGAAAACTGCGTCGGCGTCTACCAAAAGATGCATGCGCATGCTTAAAACGCGTTTTGGCACAAATCCATGTGCGGATGGTAAAAAGAGCAGCATCGGCATGCTTTTCACGTCGTTTGGTAGAAATCCCCGCGTGCGTTCTGCCAAAAGCACCATTTGCATGCCTATCGTGTGGTTTTGCAGAAAACTGCGTCCGCGTCTACCAAAAGATGCATGCGCATGCTAAAAACGCGTTTTGGCACAAATCCATGTGCGGATGTTAAAAAGAGCAGCATCGGCATGCTTTTCACGTCGTTTGGTAGAAATCCACACGCGCGTTCTGCCAAAAGCACCATTTGCATGCATATCGTGTGGTTTTGCAGAAAACTGCGTCCGCGTCTACCAAAAGATGCATGCGCATGCTTAAAACGCGTTTTGGCACAAATCCATGTGCGGATGTTAAAAAGAGCAGCATCGGCATGCTTTTCACGTCGTTTGGTAGAAATCCACGCGCGCGTTCTGCCAAAACCACCATTTGCATGCATATCGTGTGGTTTTGCAGAAAACTGCGTCCGCATCTACCAAAAGATGCATGCGCATGCTTAAAACGCGTTTTGGCACAAATCCATGTGCGGATGTTAAAAAGAGCAGCATCGGCATGCTTTTCACGTCGTTTGGTAGAAATCCACACGCGCGTTCTGCCAAAAGCACCATTTGCATGCATATCGTGTGGTTTTGCAGAAAACTGCGTCCGCGTCTACCAAAATATGCATGCGCATGCTTAAAACGCGTTTTGGCACAAATCCATGTGCGGATGTTAAAAAGAGCAGCATCGGCATGCTTTTCACGTCGTTTGGTAGAAATCCACACGCGCGTTCTGCCAAAAGCACCATTTGCATGCATATCGTGTGGTTTTGCAGAAAACTGCGTCCGCGTCTACCAAAAGATGCATGCGCATGCTTAAAACGCGCTTTGGCACAAATCCATGTGCGGATGTTAAAAAGAGCAGCATCGGCATGCTTTTCACGTCGTTTGGTAGAAATCCACACGCGCGTTCTGCCAAAAGCACCATTTGCATGCATATCGTGTGGTTTTGCAGAAAACTGCGTCCGCGTCTACCAAAAGATGCATGTGCATGCTAAAAACGCGTTTTGGCACAAATCCATGTGCGGATGTTAAAAAGAGCAGCATCGGCATGCTTTTCACGTCGTTTGGTAGAAATCCACACGCGCGTTCTGCCAAAAGCACCATTTGCATGCATATCGTGTGGTTTTGCAGAAAACTGTGTCCGCGTCTACCAAAAGATGCATGCGCATGCTTAAAACGCGCTTTGGCACAAATCCATGTGCGGATGTTAAAAAGAGCAGCATCGGCATGCTTTTCACGTCGTTTGGTAGAAATCCACCCGCGCGTTCTGCCAAAAGCACCATTTGCATGCATATCGTGTGGTTTTGCAGAAAACTGCGTCCGCGTCTACCAAAAGATGCATGTGCATGCTAAAAACGCGTTTTGGCACAAATCCATGTGCGGATGTTAAAAAGAGCAGCATCGGCATGCTTTTCACGTCGTTTGGTAGAAATCCACACGCGCGTTCTGCCAAAAGCACCATTTGCATGCATATCGTGTGGTTTTGCAGAAAACTGCGTCCGCGTCTACCAAAAGATGGATGCGCATGCTTAAAACGCGCTTTGGCACAAATCCATGTGCGGATGTTAAAAAGAGCAGCATCGGCATGCTTTTCACGTCGTTTGGTAGAAATCCACGCGCGCGTTCTGCCAAAAGCACCATTTGCATGCATATCGTGTGGTTTTGCAGAAAACTGCGTCCGCGTCTACCAAAAGATGCATGCGCATGCTTAAAACGCGTTTTTGCACAAATCCATGTGCGGATGTTAAAAAGAGCAGCATCGGCATGCTTTTCACGTCGTTTGGTAGAAATCCACGCGTGCGTTCTGCCAAAAGCACCATTTGCATGCCTATCGTGTGGTTTTGCAGAAAACTGCGTCCGCGTCTACCAAAAGATGCATGCGCATGCTTAAAACGCGTTTTGGCACAAATCCATGTGCGGATGTTAAAAAGAGCAGCATCGGCATGCTTTTCACGTCGTTTGGTAGAAATCCACACGCGCGTTCTGCCAAAAGCACCATTTGCATGCATATCGTGTGGTTTTGCAGAAAACTGCGTCCGCGTCTACCAAAAGATGCATGCGCATGCTTAAAACGCGTTTTGGCACAAATCCATGTGCGGGTGCTAAAAAGAGCAGCATCGGCATGCTTTTCACGTCGTTTGGTAGAAATCCACGCGCGCGTTCTGCCAAAACCACCATTTGCATGCATATCGTGTGGTTTTGCAGAAAACTGCGTCCGCATCTACCAAAAGATGCATGCGCATGCTTAAAACGCGTTTTGGCACAAATCCATGTGCGGGTGCTAAAAAGAGCAGCATCGGCATGCTTTTCACGTCGTTTGGTAGAAATCCACACGCGCGTTCTGCCAAAAGCACCATTTGCATGCATATCGTGTGGTTTTGCAGAAAACTGCGTCCGCGTCTACCAAAAGATGCATGTGCATGCTAAAAACGCGTTTTGGCACAAATCCATGTGCGGATGTTAAAAAGAGCAGCATCGGCATGCTTTTCACGTCGTTTGGTAGAAATCCACACGCGCGTTCTGCCAAAAGCACCATTTGCATGCATATCGTGTGGTTTTGCAGAAAACTGCGTCCGCGTCTACCAAAAGATGCATGCGCATGCTTAAAACGCGCTTTGGCACAAATCCATGTGCGGATGTTAAAAAGAGCAGCATCGGCATGCTTTTCACGTCGTTTGGTAGAAATCCACACGCGCGTTCTGCCAAAAGCACCATTTGCATGCATATCGTGTGGTTTTGCAGAAAACTGCGTCCGCGTCTACCAAAAGATGCATGTGCATGCTAAAAACGCGTTTTGGCACAAATCCATGTGCGGATGTTAAAAAGAGCAGCATCGGCATGCTTTTCACGTCGTTTGGTAGAAATCCACACGCGCGTTCTGCCAAAAGCACCATTTGCATGCATATCGTGTGGTTTTGCAGAAAACTGTGTCCGCGTCTACCAAAAGATGCATGCGCATGCTTAAAACGCGCTTTGGCACAAATCCATGTGCGGATGTTAAAAAGAGCAGCATCGGCATGCTTTTCACGTCGTTTGGTAGAAATCCACACGCGCGTTCTGCCAAAAGCACCATTTGCATGCATATCGTGTGGTTTTGCAGAAAACTGCGTCGGCGTCTACCAAAAGATGCATGTGCATGCTAAAAACGCGTTTTGGCACAAATCCATGTGCGGATGTTAAAAAGAGCAGCATCGGCATGCTTTTCACGTCGTTTGGTAGAAATCCACACGCGCGTTCTGCCAAAAGCACCATTTGCATGCATATCGTGTGGTTTTGCAGAAAACTGCGTCCGCGTCTACCAAAAGATGCATGCGCATGCTTAAAACGCGCTTTGGCACAAATCCATGTGCGGATGTTAAAAAGAGCAGCATCGGCATGCTTTTCACGTCGTTTGGTAGAAATCCACGCGCGCGTTCTGCCAAAAGCACCATTTGCATGCATATCGTGTGGTTTTGCAGAAAACTGCGTCCGCGTCTACCAAAAGATGCATGCGCATGCTTAAAACGCGTTTTTGCACAAATCCATGTGCGGATGTTAAAAAGAGCAGCATCGGCATGCTTTTCACGTCGTTTGGTAGAAATCCACGCGTGCGTTCTGCCAAAAGCACCATTTGCATGCCTATCGTGTGGTTTTGCAGAAAACTGCGTCCGCGTCTACCAAAAGATGCATGCGCATGCTTAAAACGCGTTTTGGCACAAATCCATGTGCGGATGTTAAAAAGAGCAGCATCGGCATGCTTTTCACGTCGTTTGGTAGAAATCCACACGCGCGTTCTGCCAAAAGCACCATTTGCATGCATATCGTGTGGTTTTGCAGAAAACTGCGTCCGCGTCTACCAAAAGATGCATGCGCATGCTTAAAACGCGTTTTGGCACAAATCCATGTGCGGGTGCTAAAAAGAGCAGCATCGGCATGCTTTTCACGTCGTTTGGTAGAAATCCACACGCGCGTTCTGCCAAAAGCACCATTTGTATGCATATCGTGTGGTTTTGCAGAAAACTGCGTCCGCGTCTACCAAAAGATGCATGCGCATGCTTAAAACACGTTTTGGCACAAATCCATGTGCGGGTGCTAAAAAGAGCAGCATCGGCATGCTTTTCACGTCGTTTGGTAGAAATCCACACGCGCGTTCTGCCAAAAGCACCATTTGCATGCATATCGTGTGGTTTTGCAGAAAACTGCGTCCGCGTCTACCAAAAGATGCATGCGCATGCTTAAAACGCGTTTTGGCACAAATCCATGTGCGGATGTTAAAAAGAGCAGCATCGGCATGCTTTTCACGTCGTTTGGTAGAAATCCACGCGCGCGTTCTGCCAAAACCACCATTTGCATGCATATCGTGTGGTTTTGCAGAAAACTGCGTCCGCATCTACCAAAAGATGCATGCGCATGCTTAAAACGCGTTTTGGCACAAATCCATGTGCGGGTGCTAAAAAGAGCAGCATCGGCATGCTTTTCACGTCGTTTGGTAGAAATCCACACGCGCGTTCTGCCAAAAGCACCATTTGCATGCATATCGTGTGGTTTTGCAGAAAACTGCGTCCGCGTCTACCAAAAGATGCATGTGCATGCTAAAAACGCGTTTTGGCACAAATCCATGTGCGGATGTTAAAAAGAGCAGCATCGGCATGCTTTTCACGTCGTTTGGTAGAAATCCACACGCGCGTTCTGCCAAAAGCACCATTTGCATGCATATCGTGTGGTTTTGCAGAAAACTGCGTCCGCGTCTACCAAAAGATGCATGCGCATGCTTAAAACGCGTTTTGGCACAAATCCATGTGCGGATGTTAAAAAGAGCAGCATCGGCATGCTTTTCACGTCGTTTGGTAGAAATCCACGCGCGCGTTCTGCCAAAACCACCATTTGCATGCATATCGTGTGGTTTTGCAGAAAACTGCGTCCGCATCTACCAAAAGATGCATGCGCATGCTTAAAACGCGTTTTGGCACAAATCCATGTGCGGGTGCTAAAAAGAGCAGCATCGGCATGCTTTTCACGTCGTTTGGTAGAAATCCACACGCGCGTTCTGCCAAAAGCACCATTTGCATGCATATCGTGTGGTTTTGCAGAAAACTACGTCCGCGTCTACCAAAAGATGCATGTGCATGCTAAAAACGCGTTTTGGCACAAATCCATGTGCGGATGTTAAAAAGAGCAGCATCGGCATGCTTTTCACGTCGTTTGGTAGAAATCCACACGCGCGTTCTGCCAAAAGCACCATTTGCATGCATATCGTGTGGTTTTGCAGAAAACTGCGTCCGCGTCTACCAAAAGATGCATGCGCATGCTTAAAACGCGCTTTGGCACAAATCCATGTGCGGATGTTAAAAAGAGCAGCATCGGCATGCTTTTCACGTCGTTTGGTAGAAATCCACACGCGCGTTCTGCCAAAAGCACCATTTGCATGCATATCGTGTGGTTTTGCAGAAAACTGCGTCCGCGTCTACCAAAAGATGCATGTGCATGCTAAAAACGCGCTTTGGCACAAATCCATGTGCGGATGTTAAAAAGAGCAGCATCGGCATGCTTTTCACGTCGTTTGGTAGAAATCCACACGCGCGTTCTGCCAAAAGCACCATTTGCATGCATATCGTGTGGTTTTGCAGAAAACTGCGTCCGCGTCTACCAAAAGATGCATGTGCATGCTAAAAACGCGTTTTGGCACAAATCCATGTGCGGATGTTAAAAAGAGCAGCATCGGCATGCTTTTCACGTCGTTTGGTAGAAATCCACACGCGCGTTCTGCCAAAAGCACCATTTGCATGCATATCGTGTGGTTTTGCAGAAAACTGCGTCCGCGTCTACCAAAAGATGCATGCGCATGCTTAAAACGCGCTTTGGCACAAATCCATGTGCGGATGTTAAAAAGAGCAGCATCGGCATGCTTTTCACGTCGTTTGGTAGAAATCCACGCGCGCGTTCTGCCAAAAGCACCATTTGCATGCATATCGTGTGGTTTTGCAGAAAACTGCGTCCGCGTCTACCAAAAGATGCATGCGCATGCTTAAAACGCGTTTTTGCACAAATCCATGTGCGGATGTTAAAAAGAGCAGCATCGGCATGCTTTTCACGTCGTTTGGTAGAAATCCACGCGTGCGTTCTGCCAAAAGCACCATTTGCATGCCTATCGTGTGGTTTTGCAGAAAACTGCGTCCGCGTCTACCAAAAGATGCATGCGCATGCTTAAAACGCGTTTTGGCACAAATCCATGTGCGGATGTTAAAAAGAGCAGCATCGGCATGCTTTTCACGTCGTTTGGTAGAAATCCACACGCGCGTTCTGCCAAAAGCACCATTTGCATGCATATCGTGTGGTTTTGCAGAAAACTGCGTCCGCGTCTACCAAAAGATGCATGCGCATGCTTAAAACGCGTTTTGGCACAAATCCATGTGCGGGTGCTAAAAAGAGCAGCATCGGCATGCTTTTCACGTCGTTTGGTAGAAATCCACACGCGCGTTCTGCCAAAAGCACCATTTGCATGCATATCGTGTGGTTTTGCAGAAAACTGCGTCCGCGTCTACCAAAAGATGCATGTGCATGCTAAAAACGCGTTTTGGCACAAATCCATGTGCGGATGTTAAAAAGAGCAGCAACGGCATGCTTTTCACGTCGTTTGGTAGAAATCCACGCGCGCGTTCTGCCAAAAGCACCATTTGCATGCATATCGTGTGGTTTTGCAGAAAACTGCGTCGGCGTCTACCAAAAGATGCATGCGCATGCTTAAAACGCGTTTTGGCACAAATCCATGTGCGGATGGTAAAAAGAGCAGCATCGGCATGCTTTTCACGTCGTTTGGTAGAAATCCCCGCGTGCGTTCTGCCAAAAGCACCATTTGCATGCCTATCGTGTGGTTTTGCAGAAAACTGCGTCCGCGTCTACCAAAAGATGCATGCGCATGCTAAAAACGCGTTTTGGCACAAATCCATGTGCGGATGTTAAAAAGAGCAGCATCGGCATGCTTTTCACGTCGTTTGGTAGAAATCCACACGCGCGTTCTGCCAAAAGCACCATTTGCATGCATATCGTGTGGTTTTGCAGAAAACTGCGTCCGCGTCTACCAAAAGATGCATGCGCATGCTTAAAACGCGTTTTGGCACAAATCCATGTGCGGATGTTAAAAAGAGCAGCATCGGCATGCTTTTCACGTCGTTTGGTAGAAATCCACGCGCGCGTTCTGCCAAAACCACCATTTGCATGCATATCGTGTGGTTTTGCAGAAAACTGCGTCCGCATCTACCAAAAGATGCATGCGCATGCTTAAAACGCGTTTTGGCACAAATCCATGTGCGGATGTTAAAAAGAGCAGCATCGGCATGCTTTTCACGTCGTTTGGTAGAAATCCACACGCGCGTTCTGCCAAAAGCACCATTTGCATGCATATCGTGTGGTTTTGAAGAAAACTGCGTCCGCGTCTACCAAAATATGCATGCGCATGCTTAAAACGCGTTTTGGCACAAATCCATGTGCGGATGTTAAAAAGAGCAGCATCGGCATGCTTTTCACGTCGTTTGGTAGAAATCCACACGCGCGTTCTGCCAAAAGCACCATTTGCATGCATATCGTGTGGTTTTGCAGAAAACTGCGTCCGCGTCTACCAAAAGATGCATGCGCATGCTTAAAACGCGCTTTGGCACAAATCCATGTGCGGATGTTAAAAAGAGCAGCATCGGCATGCTTTTCACGTCGTTTGGTAGAAATCCACACGCGCGTTCTGCCAAAAGCACCATTTGCATGCATATCGTGTGGTTTTGCAGAAAACTGCGTCCGCGTCTACCAAAAGATGCATGTGCATGCTAAAAACGCGTTTTGGCACAAATCCATGTGCGGATGTTAAAAAGAGCAGCATCGGCATGCTTTTCACGTCGTTTGGTAGAAATCCACACGCGCGTTCTGCCAAAAGCACCATTTGCATGCATATCGTGTGGTTTTGCAGAAAACTGTGTCCGCGTCTACCAAAAGATGCATGCGCATGCTTAAAACGCGCTTTGGCACAAATCCATGTGCGGATGTTAAAAAGAGCAGCATCGGCATGCTTTTCACGTCGTTTGGTAGAAATCCACACGCGCGTTCTGCCAAAAGCACCATTTGCATGCATATCGTGTGGTTTTGCAGAAAACTGCGTCCGCGTCTACCAAAAGATGCATGTGCATGCTAAAAACGCGTTTTGGCACAAATCCATGTGCGGATGTTAAAAAGAGCAGCATCGGCATGCTTTTCACGTCGTTTGGTAGAAATCCACACGCGCGTTCTGCCAAAAGCACCATTTGCATGCATATCGTGTGGTTTTGCAGAAAACTGCGTCCGCGTCTACCAAAAGATGCATGCGCATGCTTAAAACGCGCTTTGGCACAAATCCATGTGCGGATGTTAAAAAGAGCAGCATCGGCATGCTTTTCACGTCGTTTGGTAGAAATCCACGCGCGCGTTCTGCCAAAAGCACCATTTGCATGCATATCGTGTGGTTTTGCAGAAAACTGCGTCCGCGTCTACCAAAAGATGCATGCGCATGCTTAAAACGCGTTTTTGCACAAATCCATGTGCGGATGTTAAAAAGAGCAGCATCGGCATGCTTTTCACGTCGTTTGGTAGAAATCCACGCGTGCGTTCTGCCAAAAGCACCATTTGCATGCCTATCGTGTGGTTTTGCAGAAAACTGCGTCCGCGTCTACCAAAAGATGCATGCGCATGCTTAAAACGCGTTTTGGCACAAATCCATGTGCGGATGTTAAAAAGAGCAGCATCGGCATGCTTTTCACGTCGTTTGGTAGAAATCCACACGCGCGTTCTGCCAAAAGCACCATTTGCATGCATATCGTGTGGTTTTGCAGAAAACTGCGTCCGCGTCTACCAAAAGATGCATGCGCATGCTTAAAACGCGTTTTGGCACAAATCCATGTGCGGGTGCTAAAAAGAGCAGCATCGGCATGCTTTTCACGTCGTTTGGTAGAAATCCACACGCGCGTTCTGCCAAAAGCACCATTTGCATGCATATCGTGTGGTTTTGCAGAAAACTGCGTCCGCGTCTACCAAAAGATGCATGTGCATGCTAAAAACGCGTTTTGGCACAAATCCATGTGCGGATGTTAAAAAGAGCAGCATCGGCATGCTTTTCACGTCGTTTGGTAGAAATCCACGCGCGCGTTCTGCCAAAAGCACCATTTGCATGCATATCGTGTGGTTTTGCAGAAAACTGCGTCGGCGTCTACCAAAAGATGCATGCGCATGCTTAAAACGCGTTTTGGCACAAATCCATGTGCGGATGTTAAAAAGAGCAGCATCGGCATGCTTTTCACGTCGTTTGGTAGAAATCCACGCGCGCGTTCTGCCAAAAGCACCATTTGCATGCATATCGTGTGGTTTTGCAGAAAACTGCGTCCGCGTCTACCAAAAGATGCATGCGCATGCTTAAAACGCGTTTTGGCACAAATCCATGTGCGGATGTTAAAAAGAGCAGCATCGGCATGCTTTTCACGTCGTTTGGTAGAAATCCCCGCGTGCGTTCTGCCAAAAGCACCATTTGCATGCCTATCGTGTGGTTTTGCAGAAAACTGCGTCCGCGTCTACCAAAAGATGCATGCGCATGCTTAAAACGCGTTTTGGCACAAATCCATGTGCGGATGTTAAAAAGAGCAGCATCGGCATGCTTTTCACGTCGTTTGGTAGAAATCCACACGCGCGTTCTGCCAAAAGCACCATTTGCATGCATATCGTGTGGTTTTGCAGAAAAGTGCGTCCGCGTCTACCAAAAGATGCATGCTCATGCTTAAAACGCGTTTTGGCACAAATCCATGTGCGGGTGCTAAAAAGAGCAGCATCGGCATGCTTTTCACGTCGTTTGGTAGAAATCCACGCGCGCGTTCTGCCAAAAGCACCATTTGCATGCATATCGTGTGGTTTTGCAGAAAACTGCGTCCGCGTCTACCAAAAGATGCATGCGCATGCTCAAAACGCGTTTTGGCACAAATCCATGTGCGGGTGCTGAAAAGAGCAGCATCGGCATGCTTTTCACGTCGTTTGGTAGAAATCCACGCGCGCGTTCTGCCAAAAGCACCATTTGCATGCCTATCGTGTGGTTGTGCAGAAAACTGCGTCCGCGTCTACCAAAAGATGCATGCGCATGCTTAAAACGCGTTTTGGCACAAATCCATGTGCGGATGTTAAAAAGAGCAGCATCGGCATGCTTTTCACGTCGTTTGGTAGAAATCCACGCGCGCGTTCTGCCAAAAGCACCATTTGCATGCCTATCGTGTGGTTTTGCAGAAAACTGCGTCCGCGTCTACCAAAAGATGCATGCGCATGCTTAAAACGCGTTTTGGCAAAAATCCATGTGCGGATGTTAAAAAGAGCAGCATCGGCATGCTTTTCACGTCGTTTGGTAGAAATCCACACGCGCGTTCTGCCAAAAGCACCATTTGCATGCATATCGTGTGGTTTTGCAGAAAACCGCGTCCGCGTCTACCAAAAGATGCATGCGCATGCTTAAAACGCGTTTTGGCACAAATCCATGTGCGGATGTTAAAAAGAGCAGCATCGGCATGCTTTTCACGTCGTTTGGTAGAAATCCACGCGCGCGTTCTGCCAAAACCACCATTTGCATGCATATCGTGTGGTTTTGCAGAAAACTGCGTCCGCATCTACCAAAAGATGCATGCGCATGCTTAAAACGCGTTTTGGCACAAATCCATGTGCGGGTGCTAAAAAGAGCAGCATCGGCATGCTTTTCACGTCGTTTGGTAGAAATCCCCACGCGCGTTCTGCCAAAAGCACCATTTGCATGCATATCGTGTGGTTTTGCAGAAAACTGCGTCCGCGTCTACCAAAAGATGCATGTGCATGCTAAAAACGCGTTTTGGCACAAATCCATGTGCGGATGTTAAAAAGAGCAGCATCGGCATGCTTTTCACGTCGTTTGGTAGAAATCCACACGCGCGTTCTGCCAAAAGCACCATTTGCATGCATATCGTGTGGTTTTGCAGAAAACTGCGTCCGCGTCTACCAAAAGATGCATGCGCATGCTTAAAACGCGTTTTGGCACAAATCCATGTGCGGATGTTAAAAAGAGCAGCATCGGCATGCTTTTCACGTCGTTTGGTAGAAATCCACGCGCGCGTTCTGCCAAAACCACCATTTGCATGCATATCGTGTGGTTTTGCAGAAAACTGCGTCCGCATCTACCAAAAGATGCATGCGCATGCTTAAAACGCGTTTTGGCACAAATCCATGTGCGGGTGCTAAAAAGAGCAGCATCGGCATGCTTTTCACGTCGTTTGGTAGAAATCCACACGCGCGTTCTGCCAAAAGCACCATTTGCATGCATATCGTGTGGTTTTGCAGAAAACTGCGTCCGCGTCTACCAAAAGATGCATGTGCATGCTAAAAACGCGTTTTGGCACAAATCCATGTGCGGATGTTAAAAAGAGCAGCATCGGCATGCTTTTCACGTCGTTTGGTAGAAATCCACACGCGCGTTCTGCCAAAAGCACCATTTGCATGCATATCGTGTGGTTTTGCAGAAAACTGCGTCCGCGTCTACCAAAAGATGCATGCGCATGCTTAAAACGCGCTTTGGCACAAATCCATGTGCGGATGTTAAAAAGAGCAGCATCGGCATGCTTTTCACGTCGTTTGGTAGAAATCCACACGCGCGTTCTGCCAAAAGCACCATTTGCATGCATATCGTGTGGTTTTGCAGAAAACTGCGTCCGCGTCTACCAAAAGATGCATGTGCATGCTAAAAACGCGTTTTGGCACAAATCCATGTGCGGATGTTAAAAAGAGCAGCATCGGCATGCTTTTCACGTCGTTTGGTAGAAATCCACACGCGCGTTCTGCCAAAAGCACCATTTGCATGCATATCGTGTGGTTTTGCAGAAAACTGCGTCCGCGTCTACCAAAAGATGCATGCGCATGCTTAAAACGCGCTTTGGCACAAATCCATGTGCGGATGTTAAAAAGAGCAGCATCGGCATGCTTTTCACGTCGTTTGGTAGAAATCCACGCGCGCGTTCTGCCAAAAGTACCATTTGCATGCATATCGTGTGGTTTTGCAGAAAACTGGGTCCGCGTCTACCAAAAGATGCATGCGCATGCTTAAAACGCGTTTTGGCACAAATCCATGTGCGGGTGCTAAAAAGAGCAGCATCGGCATGCTTTTCACGTCGTTTGGTAGAAATCCACGCGCGCGTTCTGCCAAAAGCACCATTTGTATGCCTATCGTGTGGTTTTGCAGAAAACTGCGTCCGCGTCTACCAAAAGATGCATGCGCATGCTTAAAACGCGTTTTGGCACAAATCCATGTGCGGATGTTAAAAAGAGCAGCATCGGCATGCTTTTCACGTCGTTTGGTAGAAATCCACGCGCGCGTTCTGCAAAAGCACCATTTGCATGCATATCGTGTGGTTTTGCAGAAAACTGCGTCCGCGTCTACCAAAAGATGCATGCGCATGCTTAAAACGCGTTTTGGCACAAATCCATGTGCGGATGTTAAAAAGAGCAGCATCGGCATGCTTTTCACGTCGTTTGGTAGAAATCCCCGCGTGCGTTCTGCCAAAAGCACCATTTGCATGCCTATCGTGTGGTTTTGCAGAAAACTGCGTCCGCGTCTACCAAAAGATGCATGCGCATGCTTAAAACGCGTTTTGGCACAAATCCATGTGCGGATGTTAAAAAGAGCAGCATCGGCATGCTTTTCACGTCGTTTGGTAGAAATCCACACGCGCGTTCTGCCAAAAGCACCATTTGCATGCATATCGTGTGGTTTTGCAGAAAAGTGCGTCCGCGTCTACCAAAAGATGCATGCTCATGCTTAAAACGCGTTTTGGCACAAATCCATGTGCGGGTGCTAAAAAGAGCAGCATCGGCATGCTTTTCACGTCGTTTGGTAGAAATCCACGCGCGCGTTCTGCCAAAGCACCATTTGCATGCATATCGTGTGGTTTTGCAGAAAACTGCGTCCGCGTCTACCAAAAGATGCATGCGCATGCTCAAAACGCGTTTTGGCACAAATCCATGTGCGGGTGCTGAAAAGAGCAGCATCGGCATGCTTTTCACGTCGTTTGGTAGAAATCCACGCGCGCGTTCTGCCAAAAGCACCATTTGCATGCCTATCGTGTGGTTGTGCAGAAAACTGCGTCCGCGTCTACCAAAAGATGCATGCGCATGCTTAAAACGCGTTTTGGCACAAATCCATGTGCGGATGTTAAAAGAGCAGCATCGGCATGCTTTTCACGTCGTTTGGTAGAAATCCACGCGCGCGTTCTGCCAAAAGCACCATTTGCATGCCTATCGTGTGGTTTTGCAGAAAACTGCGTCCGCGTCTACCAAAAGATGCATGCGCATGCTTAAAACGCGTTTTGGCAAAAATCCATGTGCGGATGTTAAAAAGAGCAGCATCGGCATGCTTTTCACGTCGTTTGGTAGAAATCCACACGCGCGTTCTGCCAAAAGCACCATTTGCATGCATATCGTGTGGTTTTGCAGAAAACCGCGTCCGCGTCTACCAAAAGATGCATGCGCATGCTTAAAACGCGTTTTGGCACAAATCCATGTGCGGATGTTAAAAAGAGCAGCATCGGCATGCTTTTCACGTCGTTTGGTAGAAATCCACGCGCGCGTTCTGCCAAAACCACCATTTGCATGCATATCGTGTGGTTTTGCAGAAAACTGCGTCCGCATCTACCAAAAGATGCATGCGCATGCTTAAAACGCGTTTTGGCACAAATCCATGTGCGGGTGCTAAAAAGAGCAGCATCGGCATGCTTTTCACGTCGTTTGGTAGCAATCCCCACGCGCGTTCTGCCAAAAGCACCATTTGCATGCATATCGTGTGGTTTTGCAGAAAACTGCGTCCGCGTCTACCAAAAGATGCATGTGCATGCTAAAAACGCGTTTTGGCACAAATCCATGTGCGGATGTTAAAAAGAGCAGCATCGGCATGCTTTTCACGTCGTTTGGTAGAAATCCACACGCGCGTTCTGCCAAAGCACCATTTGCATGCATATCGTGTGGTTTTGCAGAAAACTGCGTCCGCGTCTACCAAAAGATGCATGCGCATGCTTAAAACGCGTTTTGGCACAAATCCATGTGCGGATGTTAAAAAGAGCAGCATCGGCATGCTTTTCACGTCGTTTGGTAGAAATCCACGCGCGCGTTCTGCCAAAACCACCATTTGCATGCATATCGTGTGGTTTTGCAGAAAACTGCGTCCGCATCTACCAAAGATGCATGCGCATGCTTAAAACGCGTTTTGGCACAAATCCATGTGCGGGTGCTAAAAAGAGCAGCATCGGCCTGCTTTTCACGTCGTTTGGTAGAAATCCACACGCGCGTTCTGCCAAAAGCACCATTTGCATGCATAATCGTGTGGTTTTGCAGAAAACTGCGTCCGCGTCTACCAAAAGATGCATGTGCATGCTAAAAACGCGTTTTGGCACAAATCCATGTGCGGATGTTAAAAAGAGCAGCATCGGCATGCTTTTCACGTCGTTTGGTAGAAATCCACACGCGCGTTCTGCCAAAAGCACCATTTGCATGCATATCGTGTGGTTTTGCAGAAAACTGCGTCCGCGTCTACCAAAAGATGCATGCGCATGCTCAAAACGCGTTTTGGCACAAATCCATGTGCGGGTGCTGAAAAGAGCAGCATCGGCATGCTTTTCACGTCGTTTGGTAGAAATCCACGCGCGCGTTCTGCCAAAAGCACCATTTGCATGCCTATCGTGTGGTTGTGCAGAAAACTGCGTCCGCGTCTACCAAAAGATGCATGCGCATGCTTAAAACGCGTTTTGGCACAAATCCATGTGCGGATGTTAAAAAGAGCAGCATCGGCATGCTTTTCACGTCGTTTGGTAGAAATCCACGCGCGCGTTCTGCCAAAAGCACCATTTGCATGCCTATCGTGTGGTTTTGCAGAAAACTGCGTCCGCGTCTACCAAAAGATGCATGCGCATGCTTAAAACGCGTTTTGGCAAAAATCCATGTGCGGATGTTAAAAAGAGCAGCATCGGCATGCTTTTCACGTCGTTTGGTAGAAATCCACACGCGCGTTCTGCCAAAAGCACCATTTGCATGCATATCGTGTGGTTTTGCAGAAAACCGCGTCCGCGTCTACCAAAAGATGCATGCGCATGCTTAAAACGCGTTTTGGCACAAATCCATGTGCGGATGTTAAAAAGAGCAGCATCGGCATGCTTTTCACGTCGTTTGGTAGAAATCCACGCGCGCGTTCTGCCAAAACCACCATTTGCATGCATATCGTGTGGTTTTGCAGAAAACTGCGTCCGCATCTACCAAAAGATGCATGCGCATGCTTAAAACGCGTTTTGGCACAAATCCATGTGCGGGTGCTAAAAAGAGCAGCATCGGCATGCTTTTCACGTCGTTTGGTAGAAATCCCCACGCGCGTTCTGCCAAAAGCACCATTTGCATGCATATCGTGTGGTTTTGCAGAAAACTGCGTCCGCGTCTACCAAAAGATGCATGTGCATGCTAAAACGCGTTTTGGCACAAATCCATGTGCGGATGTTAAAAAGAGCAGCATCGGCATGCTTTTCACGTCGTTTGGTAGAAATCCACACGCGCGTTCTGCCAAAAGCACCATTTGCATGCATATCGTGTGGTTTTGCAGAAACTGCGTCCGCGTCTACCAAAAGATGCATGCGCATGCTTAAAACGCGTTTTGGCACAAATCCATGTGCGGATGTTAAAAAGAGCAGCATCGGCATGCTTTTCACGTCGTTTGGTAGAAATCCACGCGCGCGTTCTGCCAAAACCACCATTTGCATGCATATCGTGTGGTTTTGCAGAAAACTGCGTCCGCATCTACCAAAAGATGCATGCGCATGCTTAAAACGCGTTTTGGCACAAATCCATGTGCGGGTGCTAAAAAGAGCAGCATCGGCATGCTTTTCACGTCGTTTGGTAGAAATCCACACGCGCGTTCTGCCAAAAGCACCATTTGCATGCATATCGTGTGGTTTTGCAGAAAACTGCGTCCGCGTCTACCAAAAGATGCATGTGCATGCTAAAAACGCGTTTTGGCACAAATCCATGTGCGGATGTTAAAAAGAGCAGCATCGGCATGCTTTCACGTCGTTTGGTAGAAATCCACACGCGCGTTCTGCCAAAAGCACCATTTGCATGCATATCGTGTGGTTTTGCAGAAAACTGCGTCCGCGTCTACCAAAAGATGCATGCGCATGCTTAAAACGCGCTTTGGCACAAATCCATGTGCGGATGTTAAAAAGAGCAGCATCGGCATGCTTTTCACGTCGTTTGGTAGAAATCCACACGCGCGTTCTGCCAAAAGCACCATTTGCATGCATATCGTGTGGTTTTGCAGAAAACTGCGTCCGCGTCTACCAAAAGATGCATGTGCATGCTAAAAACGCGTTTTGGCACAAATCCATGTGCGGATGTTAAAAAGAGCAGCATCGGCATGCTTTTCACGTCGTTTGGTAGAAATCCACACGCGCGTTCTGCCAAAAGCACCATTTGCATGCATATCGTGTGGTTTTGCAGAAAACTGCGTCCGCGTCTACCAAAAGATGCATGCGCATGCTTAAAACGCGCTTTGGCACAAATCCATGTGCGGATGTTAAAAAGAGCAGCATCGGCATGCTTTTCACGTCGTTTGGTAGAAATCCACGCGCGCGTTCTGCCAAAAGTACCATTTGCATGCATATCGTGTGGTTTTGCAGAAAACTGGGTCCGCGTCTACCAAAAGATGCATGCGCATGCTTAAAACGCGTTTTGGCACAAATCCATGTGCGGGTGCTAAAAAGAGCAGCATCGGCATGCTTTTCACGTCGTTTGGTAGAAATCCACGCGCGCGTTCTGCCAAAAGCACCATTTGTATGCCTATCGTGTGGTTTTGCAGAAAACTGCGTCCGCGTCTACCAAAAGATGCATGCGCATGCTTAAAACGCGTTTTGGCACAAATCCATGTGCGGATGTTAAAAAGAGCAGCATCGGCATGCTTTCACGTCGTTTGGTAGAAATCCACGCGCGCGTTCTGCCAAAAGCACCATTTGCATGCATATCGTGTGGTTTTGCAGAAAACTGCGTCCGCGTCTACCAAAAGATGCATGTGCATGCTAAAAACGCGTTTTGGCACAAATCCATGTGCGGGTGCTAAAAAGAGCAGCATCGGCATGCTTTTCACGTCGTTTGGTAGAAATCCACGCGCGCGTTCTGCAAAAGCACCATTTGCATGCATATCGTGTGGTTTTGCAGAAAACTGCGTCCGCGTCTACCAAAAGATGCATGCGCATGCTTAAAACGCGCTTTGGCACAAATCCATGTGCGGATGTTAAAAAGAGCAGCATCGGCATGCTTTTCACGTCGTTTGGTAGAAATCCACGCGCGCGTTCTGCCAAAAGCACCATTTGCATGCATATCGTGTGGTTTTGCAGAAAACTGCGTCCGCGTCTACCAAAAGATGCATGCGCATGCTTCAAACGCGTTTTGGCACAAATCCATGTGCGGATTTTAAAAAGAGCAGCATCGGCATGCTTTTCACGTCGTTTGGTAGAAATCCACGCGCGCGTTCTGCCAAAAGCACCATTTGCATGCCTATCGTGTGGTTTTGCAGAAAACTGCGTCCGCGTCTACCAAAAGATGCATGCGCATGCTTAAAACGCGTTTTGGCAAAAATCCATGTGCGGATGTTAAAAAGAGCAGCATCGGCATGCTTTTCACGTCGTTTGGTAGAAATCCACACGCGCGTTCTGACAAAAGCACCATTTGCATGCATATCGTGTGGTTTTGCAGAAAACTGCGTCCGCGTCTACCAAAAGATGCATGCGCATGCTTAAAACGCGTTTTGGCACAAATCCATGTGCGGGTGCTAAAAAGAGCAGCATCGGCATGCTTTTCACGTCGTTTGGTAGAAATCCACACGCGCGTTCTGCCAAAAGCACCATTTGCATGCATATCGTGTGGTTTGGAGAAAACTGCGTCCGCGTCTACCAAAAGATGCATGTGCATGCTAAAAACGCGTTTTGGCACAAATCCATGTGCGGATGTTAAAAGAGCAGCATCGGCATGCTTTTCACGTCGTTTGGTAGAAATCCACACGCGCGTTCTGCCAAAAGCACCATTTGCATGCATATCGTGTGGTTTTGCAGAAAACTGCGTCCGCGTCTACCAAAAGATGCATGCGCATGCTTAAAACGCGTTTTGGCACAAATCCATGTGCGGATGTTAAAAAGAGCAGCATCGGCATGCTTTTCACGTCGTTTGGTAGAAATCCACGCGCGCGTTCTGCCAAAACCACCATTTGCATGCATATCGTGTGGTTTTGCAGAAAACTGCGTCCGCATCTACCAAAAGATGCATGCGCATGCTTAAAACGCGTTTTGGCACAAATCCATGTGCGGGTGCTAAAAAGAGCAGCATCGGCATGCTTTTCACGTCGTTTGGTAGAAATCCACACGCGCGTTCTGCCAAAAGCACCATTTGCATGCATATCGTGTGGTTTTGCAGAAAACTGCGTCCGCGTCTACCAAAAGATGCATGTGCATGCTAAAAACGCGTTTTGGCACAAATCCATGTGCGGATGTTAAAAAGAGCAGCATCGGCATGCTTTTCACGTCGTTTGGTAGAAATCCACATGCGCGTTCTGCCAAAAGCACCATTTGCATGCATATCGTGTGGTTTTGCAGAAAACTGTGTCCGCGTCTACCAAAAGATGCATGCGCATGCTTAAAACGCGCTTTGGCACAAATCCATGTGCGGATGTTAAAAAGAGCAGCATCGGCATGCTTTTCACGTCGTTTGGTAGAAATCCACACGCGCGTTCTGCCAAAAGCACCATTTGCATGCATATCGTGTGGTTTTGCAGAAAACTGCGTCCGCGTCTACCAAAAGATGCATGTGCATGCTAAAAACGGGTTTTGGCACAAATCCATGTGCGGATGTTAAAAAGAGCAGCATCGGCATGCTTTTCACGTCGTTTGGTAGAAATCCACACGCGCGTTCTGCCAAAAGCACCATTTGCATGGATATCGTGTGGTTTTGCAGAAAACTGCGTCCGCGTCTACCAAAAGATGCATGCGCATGCCTAAAACGCGCTTTGGCACAAATCCATGTGCGGATGTTAAAAAGAGCAGCATCGGCATGCTTTTCACGTCGTTTGGTAGAAATCCACGCGCGCGTTCTGCCAAAAGCACCATTTGCATGCATATCGTGTGGTTTTGCAGAAAACTGCGTCCGCGTCTACCAAAAGATGCATGCGCATGCTTAAAACGCGTTTTTGCACAAATCCATGTGCGGATGTTAAAAAGAGCAGCATCGGCATGCTTTTCACGTCGTTTGGTAGAAATCCACGCGTGCGTTCTGCCAAAAGCACCATTTGCATGCCTATCGTGTGGTTTTGCAGAAAACTGCGTCCCGCGTCTACCAAAAGATGCATGCGCATGCTTAAAACGCGTTTTGGCACAAATCCATGTGCGGATGTTAAAAAGGGCAGCATCGGCATGCTTTTCACGTCGTTTG
Source organism: Dermacentor variabilis (assembly GCF_050947875.1). NCBI lineage: Eukaryota > Metazoa > Arthropoda > Arachnida > Ixodida > Ixodidae > Dermacentor > Dermacentor variabilis. The sequence continues at coordinate 49,602 of NW_027460464.1, read as the reverse complement.
GTAGAAATCCACACGCGCGTTCTGCCAAAAGCACCATTTGCATGCATATCGTGTGGTTTTGCAGAAAACTGCGTCCGCGTCTACCAAAAGATGCATGCGCATGCTTAAAACGCGTTTTGGCACAAATCCATGTGCGGGTGCTAAAAAGAGCAGCATCGGCATGCTTTTCACGTCGTTTGGTAGAAATCCACACGCGCGTTCTGCCAAAAGCACCATTTGCATGCATATCGTGTGGTTTTGCAGAAAAGTGCGTCCGCGTCTACCAAAAGATGCATGTGCATGCTAAAAACGCGTTTTGGCACAAATCCATGTGCGGATGTTAAAAAGAGCAGCATCGGCATGCTTTTCACGTCGTTTGGTAGAAATCCACGCGCGCGTTCTGCCAAAAGCACCATTTGCATGCATATCGTGTGGTTTTGCAGAAAACTGCGTCGGCGTCTACCAAAAGATGCATGCGCATGCTTAAAACGCGTTTTGGCACAAATCCATGTGCGGATGTTAAAAAGAGCAGCATCGGCATGCTTTTCACGTCGTTTGGTAGAAATCCACGCGCGCGTTCTGCCAAAAGCACCATTTGCATGCATATCGTGTGGTTTTGCAGAAAACTGCGTCCGCGTCTACCAAAAGATGCATGCGCATGCTTAAAACGCGTTTTGGCACAAATCCATGTGCGGATGTTAAAAAGAGCAGCATCGGCATGCTTTTCACGTCGTTTGGTAGAAATCCCCGCGTGCGTTCTGCCAAAAGCACCATTTGCATGCCTATCGTGTGGTTTTGCAGAAAACTGCGTCCGCGTCTACCAAAAGATGCATGCGCATGCTTAAAACGCGTTTTGGCACAAATCCATGTGCGGATGTTAAAAAGAGCAGCATCGGCATGCTTTTCACGTCGTTTGGTAGAAATCCACACGCGCGTTCTGCCAAAAGCACCATTTGCATGCATATCGTGTGGTTTTGCAGAAAAGTGCGTCCGCGTCTACCAAAAGATGCATGCTCATGCTTAAAACGCGTTTTGGCACAAATCCATGTGCGGGTGCTAAAAAGAGCAGCATCGGCATGCTTTTCACGTCGTTTGGTAGAAATCCACGCGCGCGTTCTGCCAAAAGCACCATTTGCATGCATATCGTGTGGTTTTGCAGAAAACTGCGTCCGCGTCTACCAAAAGATGCATGCGCATGCTCAAAACGCGTTTTGGCACAAATCCATGTGCGGGTGCTAAAAAGAGCAGCATCGGCATGCTTTTCACGTCGTTTGGTAGAAATCCACGCGCGCGTTCTGCCAAAAGCACCATTTGCATGCCTATCGTGTGGTTGTGCAGAAAACTGCGTCGCGTCTACCAAAAGATGCATGCGCATGCTTAAAACGCGTTTTGGCACAAATCCATGTGCGGATGTTAAAAAGAGCAGCATCGGCATGCTTTTCACGTCGTTTGGTAGAAATCCACGCGCGCGTTCTGCCAAAGCACCATTTGCATGCATATCGTGTGGTTTTGCAGAAAACTGCGTCCGCGTCTACCAAAAGGTGCATGCGCATGCTTAAAACGCGCTTTGGCACAAATCCATGTGCGGATGTTAAAAAGAGCAGCATCGGCATGCTTTTCACGTCGTTTGGTAGAAATCCACGCGCGCGTTCTGCCAAAAGCACCATTTGCATGCATATCGTGTGGTTTTGCAGAAAACTGGGTCCGCGTCTACCAAAAGATGCATGCGCATGCTTAAAACGCGTTTTGGCACAAATCCATGTGCGGGTGCTAAAAAGAGCAGCATCGGCATGCTTTTCACGTCGTTCGGTAGAAATCCACGCGCGCGTTCTGCCAAAAGCACCATTTGCATGCCTATCGTGTGGTTTTGCAGAAAACTGCGTCCGCGTCTACCAAAAGATGCATGCGCATGCTTAAAACGCGTTTTGGCACAAATCCATGTGCGGATGTTAAAAAGAGCAGCATCGGCATGCTTTTCACGTCGTTTGGTAGAAATCCACGCGCGCGTTCTGCCAAAAGCACCATTTGCATGCATATCGTGTGGTTTTGCAGAAAACTGCGTCCGCGTCTACCAAAAGATGCATGTGCATGCTAAAAACGCGTTTTGGCACAAATCCATGTGCGGGTGCTAAAAAGAGCAGCATCGGCATGCTTTTCACGTCGTTTGGTAGAAATCCACGCGCGCGTTCTGCAAAAGCACCATTTGCATGCATATCGTGTGGTTTTGCAGAAAACTGCGTCCGCGTCTACCAAAAGATGCATGCGCATGCTTAAAACGCGCTTTGGCACAAATCCATGTGCGGATGTTAAAAAGAGCAGCATCGGCATGCTTTTCACGTCGTTTGGTAGAAATCCACGCGCGCGTTCTGCCAAAAGCACCATTTGCATGCATATCGTGTGGTTTTGCAGAAAACTGCGTCCGCGTCTACCAAAGATGCATGCGCATGCTTAAAACGCGTTTTGGCACAAATCCATGTGCGGATTTTAAAAAGAGCAGCATCGGCATGCTTTTCACGTCGTTTGGTAGAAATCCACGCGCGCGTTCTGCCAAAAGCACCATTTGCATGCCTATCGTGTGGTTTTGCAGAAAACTGCGTCCGCGTCTACCAAAAGATGCATGCGCATGCTTAAAACGCGTTTTTGGCAAAAATCCATGTGCGGATGTTAAAAAGAGCAGCATCGGCATGCTTTTCACGTCGTTTGGTAGAAATCCACACGCGCGTTCTGCCAAAAGCACCATTTGCATGCATATCGTGTGGTTTTGCAGAAAACTGCGTCCGCGTCTACCAAAAGATGCATGCGCATGCTTAAAACGCGTTTTGGCACAAATCCATGTGCGGATGTTAAAAAGAGCAGCATCGGCATGCTTTTCACGTCGTTTGGTAGAAATCCACGCGCGCGTTCTGCAAAACCACCATTTGCATGCATATCGTGTGGTTTTGCAGAAAACTGCGTCCGCATCTACCAAAAGATGCATGCGCATGCTTAAAACGCGTTTTGGCACAAATCCATGTGCGGGTGCTAAAAAGAGCAGCATCGGCATGCTTTTCACGTCGTTTGGTAGAAATCCACACGCGCGTTCTGCCAAAAGCACCATTTGCATGCATATCGTGTGGTTTTGCAGAAAACTGCGTCCGCGTCTACCAAAAGATGCATGTGCATGCTAAAAACGCGTTTTGGCACAAATCCATGTGCGGATGTTAAAAAGAGCAGCATCGGCATGCTTTTCACGTCGTTTGGTAGAAATCCACACGCGCGTTCTGCCAAAAGCACCATTTGCATGCATCGTGTGGTTTTGCAGAAAACTGCGTCCGCCTCTACCAAAAGATGCATGCGCATGCTTAAAACGCGTTTTGGCACAAATCCATGTGCGGATGTTAAAAAGAGCAGCATCGGCATGCTTTTCACGTCGTTTGGTAGAAATCCACGCGCGCGTTCTGCCAAAACCACCATTTGCATGCATATCGTGTGGTTTTGCAGAAAACTGCGTCCGCATCTACCAAAAGATGCATGCGCATGCTTAAAACGCGTTTTGGCACAAATCCATGTGCGGGTGCTAAAAAGAGCAGCATCGGCATGCTTTTCACGTCGTTTGGTAGAAATCCACACGCGCGTTCTGCCAAAAGCACCATTTGCATGCATATCGTGTGGTTTTGCAGAAAACTGCGTCCGCGTCTACCAAAAGATGCATGTGCATGCTAAAAACGCGTTTTGGCACAAATCCATGTGCGGATGTTAAAAAGAGCAGCATCGGCATGCTTTTCACGTCGTTTGGTAGAAATCCACACGCGCGTTCTGCCAAAAGCACCATTTGCATGCATATCGTGTGGTTTTGCAGAAAACTGCGTCCGCGTCTACCAAAAGATGCATGTGCATGCTAAAAACGCGTTTTGGCACAAATCCATGTGCGGATGTTAAAAAGAGCAGCATCGGCATGCTTTTCACGTCGTTTGGTAGAAATCCACACGCGCGTTCTGCCAAAAGCACCATTTGCATGCATATCGTGTGGTTTTGCAGAAAACTGCGTCCGCGTCTACCAAAAGATGCATGTGCATGCTAAAAACGCGTTTTGGCACAAATCCATGTGCGGATGTTAAAAAGAGCAGCATCGGCATGCTTTTCACGTCGTTTGGTAGAAATCCACACGCGCGTTCTGCCAAAAGCACCATTTGCATGCATATCGTGTGGTTTTGCAGAAAACTGCGTCCGCGTCTACCAAAAGATGCATGTGCATGCTAAAAACGCGTTTTTGGCACAAATCCATGTGCGGATGTTAAAAAGAGCAGCATCGGCATGCTTTTCACGTCGTTTGGTAGAAATCCACACGCGCGTTCTGCCAAAAGCACCATTTGCATGCATATCGTGTGGTTTTGCAGAAAACTGCGTCCGCGTCTACCAAAAGATGCATGTGCATGCTAAAAACGCGTTTTGGCACAAATCCATGTGCGGATGTTAAAAAGAGCAGCATCGGCATGCTTTTCACGTCGTTTGGTAGAAATCCACGCGCGCGTTCTGCCAAAAGCACCATTTGCATGCCTATCGTGTGGTTTTGCAGAAAACTGCGTCCGCGTCTACCAAAAGATGCATGCGCATGCTTAAAACGCGTTTTGGCACAAATCCATGTGCGGATGTTAAAAAGAGCAGCATCGGCATGCTTTTCACGTCGTTTGGTAGAAATCCACACGCGCGTTCTGCCAAAAGCACCATTTGCATGCATATCGTGTGGTTTTGCAGAAAACTGCGTCCGCGTCTACCAAAAGATGCATGCGCATGCTTAAAACGCGTTTTGGCACAAATCCATGTGCGGGTGCTAAAAAGAGCAGCATCGGCATGCTTTTCACGTCGTTTGGTAGAAATCCACGCGCGCGTTCTGCCAAAAGCACCATTTGCATGCCTATCGTGTGGTTTTGCAGAAAACTGCGTCCGCGTCTACCAAAAGATGCATGCGCATGCTTAAAACGCGTTTTGGCACAAATCCATGTGCGGATGTTAAAAAGAGCAGCATCGGCATGCTTTTCACGTCGTTTGGTAGAAATCCACACGCGCGTTCTGCCAAAAGCACCATTTGCATGCATATCGTGTGGTTTTGCAGAAAACTGCGTCTGCGTCTACCAAAAGATGCATGCGCATGCTTAAAACGCGTTTTGGCACAAATCCATGTGCGGGTGCTAAAAAGAGCAGCATCGGCATGCTTTTCACGTCGTTTGGTAGAAATCCACGCGCGCGTTCTGCCAAAAGCACCATTTGCATGCCTATCGTGTGGTTTTGCAGAAAACTGCGTCCGCGTCTACCAAAAGATGCATGCGCATGCTTAAAACGCGTTTTGGCACAAATCCATGTGCGGATGTTAAAAAGAGCAGCATCGGCATGCTTTTCACGTCGTTTGGTAGAAATCCACGCGCGCGTTCTGCCAAAAGCACCATTTGCATGCATATCGTGTGGTTTTGCAGAAAACTGCGTCCGCGTCTACCAAAAGATGCATGTGCATGCTAAAAACGCGTTTTGGCACAAATCCATGTGCGGGTGCTAAAAAGAGCAGCATCGGCATGCTTTTCACGTCGTTTGGTAGAAATCCACGCGCGCGTTCTGCCAAAAGCACCATTTGCATGCATATCGTGTGGTTTTGCAGAAAACTGCGTCCGCGTCTACCAAAAGATGCATGCGCATGCTTAAAACGCGCTTTGGCACAAATCCATGTGCGGATGTTAAAAAGAGCAGCATCGGCATGCTTTTCACGTCGTTTGGTAGAAATCCACGCGCGCGTTCTGCCAAAAGCACCATTTGCATGCATATCGTGTGGTTTTGCAGAAAACTGCGTCCGCGTCTACCAAAAGATGCATGTGCATGCTAAAAACGCGTTTTGGCACAAATCCATGTGCGGGTGCTAAAAAGAGCAGCATCGGCATGCTTTTCACGTCGTTTGGTAGAAATCCACACGCGCGTTCTGCCAAAAGCACCATTTGCATGCATATCGTGTGGTTTTGCAGAAAACTGCGTCCGCGTCTACCAAAAGATGCATGCGCATGCTTAAAACGCGCTTTGGCACAAATCCATGTGCGGATGTTAAAAAGAGCAGCATCGGCATGCTTTTCACGTCGTTTGGTAGAAATCCACGCGCGCGTTCTGCCAAAAGCACCATTTGCATGCATATCGTGTGGTTTTGCAGAAAACTGCGTCCGCGTCTACCAAAAGATGCATGCGCATGCTTAAAACGCGTTTTGGCACAAATCCATGTGCGGATTTTAAAAAGAGCAGCATCGGCATGCTTTTCACGTCGTTTGGTAGAAATCCACGCGCGCGTTCTGCCAAAAGCACGATTTGCATGCCTATCGTGTGGTTTTGCAGAAAACTGCGTCCGCGTCTACCAAAAGATGCATGCGCATGCTTAAAACGCGTTTTGGCAAAAATCCATGTGCGGATGTTAAAAAGAGCAGCATCGGCATGCTTTTCACGTCGTTTGGTAGAAATCCACACGCGCGTTCTGCCAAAAGCACCATTTGCATGCATATCGTGTGGTTTTGCAGAAAACTGCGTCCGCGTCTACCAAAAGATGCATGCGCATGCTTAAAACGCGTTTTGGCACAAATCCATGTGCGGATGTTAAAAAGAGCAGCATCGGCATGCTTTTCACGTCGTTTGGTAGAAATCCACGCGCGCGTTCTGCCAAAACCACCATTTGCATGCATATCGTGTGGTTTTGCAGAAAACTGCGTCCGCATCTACCAAAAGATGCTTGCGCATGCTTAAAACGCGTTTTGGCACAAATCCATGTGCGGGTGCTAAAAAGAGCAGCATCGGCATGCTTTTCACGTCGTTTGGTAGAAATCCACACGCGCGTTCTGCCAAAAGCACCATTTGCATGCATATCGTGTGGTTTTTAAACTGCGTCCGCGTCTACCAAAAGATGCATGTGCATGCTAAAAACGCGTTTTGGCACAAATCCATGTGCGGATGTTAAAAAGAGCAGCATCGGCATGCTTTTCACGTCGTTTGGTAGAAATCCACACGCGCGTTCTGCCAAAAGCACCATTTGCATGCATATCGTGTGGTTTTGCAGAAAACTGCGTCCGCGTCTACCAAAAGATGCATGCGCATGCTTAAAACGCGTTTTGGCACAAATCCATGTGCGGATGTTAAAAAGAGCAGCATCGGCATGCTTTTCACGTCGTTTGGTAGAAATCCACGCGCGCGTTCTGCCAAAACCACCATTTGCATGCATATCGTGTGGTTTTGCAGAAAACTGCGTCCGCATCTACCAAAAGATGCATGCGCATGCTTAAAACGCGTTTTGGCACAAATCCATGTGCGGGTGCTAAAAAGAGCAGCATCGGCATGCTTTTCACGTCGTTTGGTAGAAATCCACACGCGCGTTCTGCCAAAAGCACCATTTGCATGCATATCGTGTGGTTTTGCAGAAAACTACGTCCGCGTCTACCAAAAGATGCATGTGCATGCTAAAAACGCGTTTTGGCACAAATCCATGTGCGGATGTTAAAAAGAGCAGCATCGGCATGCTTTTCACGTCGTTTGGTAGAAATCCACACGCGCGTTCTGCCAAAAGCACCATTTGCATGCATATCGTGTGGTTTTGCAGAAAACTGCGTCCGCGTCTACCAAAAGATGCATGCGCATGCTTAAAACGCGCTTTGGCACAAATCCATGTGCGGATGTTAAAAAGAGCAGCATCGGCATGCTTTTCACGTCGTTTGGTAGAAATCCACACGCGCGTTCTGCCAAAAGCACCATTTGCATGCATATCGTGTGGTTTTGCAGAAAACTGCGTCCGCGTCTACCAAAAGATGCATGTGCATGCTAAAAACGCGTTTTGGCACAAATCCATGTGCGGATGTTAAAAAGAGCAGCATCGGCATGCTTTTCACGTCGTTTGGTAGAAATCCACACGCGCGTTCTGCCAAAAGCACCATTTGCATGCATATCGTGTGGTTTTGCAGAAAACTGTGTCCGCGTCTACCAAAAGATGCATGCGCATGCTTAAAACGCGCTTTGGCACAAATCCATGTGCGGATGTTAAAAAGAGCAGCATCGGCATGCTTTTCACGTCGTTTGGTAGAAATCCACGCGCGCGTTCTGCCAAAAGCACCATTTGCATGCATATCGTGTGGTTTTGCAGAAAACTGCGTCCGCGTCTACCAAAAGATGCATGCGCATGCTTAAAACGCGTTTTTGCACAAATCCATGTGCGGATGTTAAAAAGAGCAGCATCGGCATGCTTTTCACGTCGTTTGGTAGAAATCCACGCGTGCGTTCTGCCAAAAGCACCATTTGCATGCCTATCGTGTGGTTTTGCAGAAAACTGCGTCCGCGTCTACCAAAAGATGCATGCGCATGCTTAAAACGCGTTTTGGCACAAATCCATGTGCGGATGTTAAAAAGAGCAGCATCGGCATGCTTTTCACGTCGTTTGGTAGAAATCCACACGAGCGTTCTGCCAAAAGCACCATTTGCATGCATATCGTGTGGTTTTGCAGAAAACTGCGTCCGCGTCTACCAAAAGATGCATGCGCATGCTTAAAACGCGTTTTGGCACAAATCCATGTGCGGGTGCTAAAAAGAGCAGCATCGGCATGCTTTTCACGTCGTTTGGTAGAAATCCACACGCGCGTTCTGCCAAAAGCACCATTTGCATGCATATCGTGTGGTTTTGCAGAAAACTGCGTCCGCGTCTACCAAAAGATGCATGTGCATGCTAAAAACGCGTTTTGGCACAAATCCATGTGCGGATGTTAAAAAGAGCAGCATCGGCATGCTTTTCACGTCGTTTGGTAGAAATCCACGCGCGCGTTCTGCCAAAAGCACCATTTGCATGCATATCGTGTGGTTTTGCAGAAAACTGCGTCGGCGTCTACCAAAAGATGCATGCGCATGCTTAAAACGCGTTTTGGCACAAATCCATGTGCGGATGGTAAAAAGAGCAGCATCGGCATGCTTTTCACGTCGTTTGGTAGAAATCCCCGCGTGCGTTCTGCCAAAAGCACCATTTGCATGCCTATCGTGTGGTTTTGCAGAAAACTGCGTCCGCGTCTACCAAAAGATGCATGCGCATGCTAAAAACGCGTTTTGGCACAAATCCATGTGCGGATGTTAAAAAGAGCAGCATCGGCATGCTTTTCACGTCGTTTGGTAGAAATCCACACGCGCGTTCTGCCAAAAGCACCATTTGCATGCATATCGTGTGGTTTTGCAGAAAACTGCGTCCGCGTCTACCAAAAGATGCATGCGCATGCTTAAAACGCGTTTTGGCACAAATCCATGTGCGGATGTTAAAAAGAGCAGCATCGGCATGCTTTTCACGTCGTTTGGTAGAAATCCACGCGCGCGTTCTGCCAAAACCACCATTTGCATGCATATCGTGTGGTTTTGCAGAAAACTGCGTCCGCATCTACCAAAAGATGCATGCGCATGCTTAAAACGCGTTTTGGCACAAATCCATGTGCGGATGTTAAAAAGAGCAGCATCGGCATGCTTTTCACGTCGTTTGGTAGAAATCCACACGCGCGTTCTGCCAAAAGCACCATTTGCATGCATATCGTGTGGTTTTGCAGAAAACTGCGTCCGCGTCTACCAAAATATGCATGCGCATGCTTAAAACGCGTTTTGGCACAAATCCATGTGCGGATGTTAAAAAGAGCAGCATCGGCATGCTTTTCACGTCGTTTGGTAGAAATCCACACGCGCGTTCTGCCAAAAGCACCATTTGCATGCATATCGTGTGGTTTTGCAGAAAACTGCGTCCGCGTCTACCAAAAGATGCATGCGCATGCTTAAAACGCGCTTTGGCACAAATCCATGTGCGGATGTTAAAAAGAGCAGCATCGGCATGCTTTTCACGTCGTTTGGTAGAAATCCACACGCGCGTTCTGCCAAAAGCACCATTTGCATGCATATCGTGTGGTTTTGCAGAAAACTGCGTCCGCGTCTACCAAAAGATGCATGTGCATGCTAAAAACGCGTTTTGGCACAAATCCATGTGCGGATGTTAAAAAGAGCAGCATCGGCATGCTTTTCACGTCGTTTGGTAGAAATCCACACGCGCGTTCTGCCAAAAGCACCATTTGCATGCATATCGTGTGGTTTTGCAGAAAACTGTGTCCGCGTCTACCAAAAGATGCATGCGCATGCTTAAAACGCGCTTTGGCACAAATCCATGTGCGGATGTTAAAAAGAGCAGCATCGGCATGCTTTTCACGTCGTTTGGTAGAAATCCACCCGCGCGTTCTGCCAAAAGCACCATTTGCATGCATATCGTGTGGTTTTGCAGAAAACTGCGTCCGCGTCTACCAAAAGATGCATGTGCATGCTAAAAACGCGTTTTGGCACAAATCCATGTGCGGATGTTAAAAAGAGCAGCATCGGCATGCTTTTCACGTCGTTTGGTAGAAATCCACACGCGCGTTCTGCCAAAAGCACCATTTGCATGCATATCGTGTGGTTTTGCAGAAAACTGCGTCCGCGTCTACCAAAAGATGCATGCGCATGCTTAAAACGCGCTTTGGCACAAATCCATGTGCGGATGTTAAAAAGAGCAGCATCGGCATGCTTTTCACGTCGTTTGGTAGAAATCCACGCGCGCGTTCTGCCAAAAGCACCATTTGCATGCATATCGTGTGGTTTTGCAGAAAACTGCGTCCGCGTCTACCAAAAGATGCATGCGCATGCTTAAAACGCGTTTTTGCACAAATCCATGTGCGGATGTTAAAAAGAGCAGCATCGGCATGCTTTTCACGTCGTTTGGTAGAAATCCACGCGTGCGTTCTGCCAAAAGCACCATTTGCATGCCTATCGTGTGGTTTTGCAGAAAACTGCGTCCGCGTCTACCAAAAGATGCATGCGCATGCTTAAAACGCGTTTTGGCACAAATCCATGTGCGGATGTTAAAAAGAGCAGCATCGGCATGCTTTTCACGTCGTTTGGTAGAAATCCACACGCGCGTTCTGCCAAAAGCACCATTTGCATGCATATCGTGTGGTTTTGCAGAAAACTGCGTCCGCGTCTACCAAAAGATGCATGCGCATGCTTAAAACGCGTTTTGGCACAAATCCATGTGCGGGTGCTAAAAAGAGCAGCATCGGCATGCTTTTCACGTCGTTTGGTAGAAATCCACGCGCGCGTTCTGCCAAAACCACCATTTGCATGCATATCGTGTGGTTTTGCAGAAAACTGCGTCCGCATCTACCAAAAGATGCATGCGCATGCTTAAAACGCGTTTTGGCACAAATCCATGTGCGGGTGCTAAAAAGAGCAGCATCGGCATGCTTTTCACGTCGTTTGGTAGAAATCCACACGCGCGTTCTGCCAAAAGCACCATTTGCATGCATATCGTGTGGTTTTGCAGAAAACTGCGTCCGCGTCTACCAAAAGATGCATGTGCATGCTAAAAACGCGTTTTGGCACAAATACATGTGCGGATGTTAAAAAGAGCAGCATCGGCATGCTTTTCACGTCGTTTGGTAGAAATCCACACGCGCGTTCTGCCAAAAGCACCATTTGCATGCATATCGTGTGGTTTTGCAGAAAACTGCGTCCGCGTCTACCAAAAGATGCATGCGCATGCTTAAAACGCGCTTTGGCACAAATCCATGTGCGGATGTTAAAAAGAGCAGCATCGGCATGCTTTTCACGTCGTTTGGTAGAAATCCACACGCGCGTTCTGCCAAAAGCACCATTTGCATGCATATCGTGTGGTTTTGCAGAAAACTGCGTCCGCGTCTACCAAAAGATGCATGTGCATGCTAAAAACGCGTTTTGGCACAAATCCATGTGCGGATGTTAAAAAGAGCAGCATCGGCATGCTTTTCACGTCGTTTGGTAGAAATCCACACGCGCGTTCTGCCAAAAGCACCATTTGCATGCATATCGTGTGGTTTTGCAGAAAACTGTGTCCGCGTCTACCAAAAGATGCATGCGCATGCTTAAAACGCGCTTTGGCACAAATCCATGTGCGGATGTTAAAAAGAGCAGCATCGGCATGCTTTTCACGTCGTTTGGTAGAAATCCACACGCGCGTTCTGCCAAAAGCACCATTTGCATGCATATCGTGTGGTTTTGCAGAAAACTGCGTCGGCGTCTACCAAAAGATGCATGTGCATGCTAAAAACGCGTTTTGGCACAAATCCATGTGCGGATGTTAAAAAGAGCAGCATCGGCATGCTTTTCACGTCGTTTGGTAGAAATCCACACGCGCGTTCTGCAAAAGCACCATTTGCATGCATATCGTGTGGTTTTGCAGAAAACTGCGTCCGCGTCTACCAAAAGATGCATGCGCATGCTTAAAACGCGCTTTGGCACAAATCCATGTGCGGATGTTAAAAAGAGCAGCATCGGCATGCTTTTCACGTCGTTTGGTAGAAATCCACGCGCGCGTTCTGCCAAAAGCACCATTTGCATGCATATCGTGTGGTTTTGCAGAAAACTGCGTCCGCGTCTACCAAAAGATGCATGCGCATGCTTAAAACGCGTTTTTGCACAAATCCATGTGCGGATGTTAAAAAGAGCAGCATCGGCATGCTTTTCACGTCGTTTGGTAGAAATCCACGCGTGCGTTCTGCCAAAAGCACCATTTGCATGCCTATCGTGTGGTTTTGCAGAAAACTGCGTCCGCGTCTACCAAAAGATGCATGCGCATGCTTAAAACGCGTTTTGGCACAAATCCATGTGCGGATGTTAAAAAGAGCAGCATCGGCATGCTTTTCACGTCGTTTGGTAGAAATCCACACGCGCGTTCTGCCAAAAGCACCATTTGCATGCATATCGTGTGGTTTTGCAGAAAACTGCGTCCGCGTCTACCAAAAGATGCATGCGCATGCTTAAAACGCGTTTTGGCACAAATCCATGTGCGGGTGCTAAAAAGAGCAGCATCGGCATGCTTTTCACGTCGTTTGGTAGAAATCCACACGCGCGTTCTGCCAAAAGCACCATTTGTATGCATATCGTGTGGTTTTGCAGAAAACTGCGTCCGCGTCTACCAAAAGATGCATGCGCATGCTTAAAACACGTTTTGGCACAAATCCATGTGCGGGTGCTAAAAAGAGCAGCATCGGCATGCTTTTCACGTCGTTTGGTAGAAATCCACACGCGCGTTCTGCCAAAAGCACCATTTGCATGCATATCGTGTGGTTTTGCAGAAAACTGCGTCCGCGTCTACCAAAAGATGCATGCGCATGCTTAAAACGCGTTTTGGCACAAATCCATGTGCGGATGTTAAAAAGAGCAGCATCGGCATGCTTTTCACGTCGTTTGGTAGAAATCCACGCGCGCGTTCTGCCAAAACCACCATTTGCATGCATATCGTGTGGTTTTGCAGAAAACTGCGTCCGCATCTACCAAAAGATGCATGCGCATGCTTAAAACGCGTTTTGGCACAAATCCATGTGCGGGTGCTAAAAAGAGCAGCATCGGCATGCTTTTCACGTCGTTTGGTAGAAATCCACACGCGCGTTCTGCCGAAAGCACCATTTGCATGCATATCGTGTGGTTTTGCAGAAAACTGCGTCCGCGTCTACCAAAAGATGCATGTGCATGCTAAAAACGCGTTTTGGCACAAATCCATGTGCGGATGTTAAAAAGAGCAGCATCGGCATGCTTTTCACGTCGTTTGGTAGAAATCCACACGCGCGTTCTGCCAAAAGCACCATTTGCATGCATATCGTGTGGTTTTGCAGAAAACTGCGTCCGCGTCTACCAAAAGATGCATGCGCATGCTTAAAACGCGTTTTGGCACAAATCCATGTGCGGATGTTAAAAAGAGCAGCATCGGCATGCTTTTCACGTCGTTTGGTAGAAATCCACGCGCGCGTTCTGCCAAAACCACCATTTGCATGCATATCGTGTGGTTTTGCAGAAAACTGCGTCCGCATCTACCAAAAGATGCATGCGCATGCTTAAAACGCGTTTTGGCACAAATCCATGTGCGGGTGCTAAAAAGAGCAGCATCGGCATGCTTTTCACGTCGTTTGGTAGAAATCCACACGCGCGTTCTGCCAAAAGCACCATTTGCATGCATATCGTGTGGTTTTGCAGAAAACTACGTCCGCGTCTACCAAAAGATGCATGTGCATGCTAAAAACGCGTTTTGGCACAAATCCATGTGCGGATGTTAAAAAGAGCAGCATCGGCATGCTTTTCACGTCGTTTGGTAGAAATCCACACGCGCGTTCTGCCAAAAGCACCATTTGCATGCATATCGTGTGGTTTTGCAGAAAACTGCGTCCGCGTCTACCAAAAGATGCATGCGCATGCTTAAAACGCGCTTTGGCACAAATCCATGTGCGGATGTTAAAAAGAGCAGCATCGGCATGCTTTTCACGTCGTTTGGTAGAAATCCACACGCGCGTTCTGCCAAAAGCACCATTTGCATGCATATCGTGTGGTTTTGCAGAAAACTGCGTCCGCGTCTACCAAAAGATGCATGTGCATGCTAAAAACGCGCTTTGGCACAAATCCATGTGCGGATGTTAAAAAGAGCAGCATCGGCATGCTTTTCACGTCGTTTGGTAGAAATCCACACGCGCGTTCTGCCAAAAGCACCATTTGCATGCATATCGTGTGGTTTTGCAGAAAACTGCGTCCGCGTCTACCAAAAGATGCATGTGCATGCTAAAAACGCGTTTTGGCACAAATCCATGTGCGGATGTTAAAAAGAGCAGCATCGGCATGCTTTTCACGTCGTTTGGTAGAAATCCACACGCGCGTTCTGCCAAAAGCACCATTTGCATGCATATCGTGTGGTTTTGCAGAAAACTGCGTCCGCGTCTACCAAAAGATGCATGCGCATGCTTAAAACGCGCTTTGGCACAAATCCATGTGCGGATGTTAAAAAGAGCAGCATCGGCATGCTTTTCACGTCGTTTGGTAGAAATCCACGCGCGCGTTCTGCCAAAAGCACCATTTGCATGCATATCGTGTGGTTTTGCAGAAAACTGCGTCCGCGTCTACCAAAAGATGCATGCGCATGCTTAAAACGCGTTTTTGCACAAATCCATGTGCGGATGTTAAAAAGAGCAGCATCGGCATGCTTTTCACGTCGTTTGGTAGAAATCCACGCGTGCGTTCTGCCAAAAGCACCATTTGCATGCCTATCGTGTGGTTTTGCAGAAAACTGCGTCCGCGTCTACCAAAAGATGCATGCGCATGCTTAAAACGCGTTTTGGCACAAATCCATGTGCGGATGTTAAAAAGAGCAGCATCGGCATGCTTTTCACGTCGTTTGGTAGAAATCCACACGCGCGTTCTGCCAAAAGCACCATTTGCATGCATATCGTGTGGTTTTGCAGAAAACTGCGTCCGCGTCTACCAAAAGATGCATGCGCATGCTTAAAACGCGTTTTGGCACAAATCCATGTGCGGGTGCTAAAAAGAGCAGCATCGGCATGCTTTTCACGTCGTTTGGTAGAAATCCACACGCGCGTTCTGCCAAAAGCACCATTTGCATGCATATCGTGTGGTTTTGCAGAAAACTGCGTCCGCGTCTACCAAAAGATGCATGTGCATGCTAAAAACGCGTTTTGGCACAAATCCATGTGCGGATGTTAAAAAGAGCAGCAACGGCATGCTTTTCACGTCGTTTGGTAGAAATCCACGCGCGCGTTCTGCCAAAAGCACCATTTGCATGCATATCGTGTGGTTTTGCAGAAAACTGCGTCGGCGTCTACCAAAAGATGCATGCGCATGCTTAAAACGCGTTTTGGCACAAATCCATGTGCGGATGGTAAAAAGAGCAGCATCGGCATGCTTTTCACGTCGTTTGGTAGAAATCCCCGCGTGCGTTCTGCCAAAAGCACCATTTGCATGCCTATCGTGTGGTTTTGCAGAAAACTGCGTCCGCGTCTACCAAAAGATGCATGCGCATGCTAAAAACGCGTTTTGGCACAAATCCATGTGCGGATGTTAAAAAGAGCAGCATCGGCATGCTTTTCACGTCGTTTGGTAGAAATCCACACGCGCGTTCTGCCAAAAGCACCATTTGCATGCATATCGTGTGGTTTTGCAGAAAACTGCGTCCGCGTCTACCAAAAGATGCATGCGCATGCTTAAAACGCGTTTTGGCACAAATCCATGTGCGGATGTTAAAAAGAGCAGCATCGGCATGCTTTTCACGTCGTTTGGTAGAAATCCACGCGCGCGTTCTGCCAAAACCACCATTTGCATGCATATCGTGTGGTTTTGCAGAAAACTGCGTCCGCATCTACCAAAAGATGCATGCGCATGCTTAAAACGCGTTTTGGCACAAATCCATGTGCGGATGTTAAAAAGAGCAGCATCGGCATGCTTTTCACGTCGTTTGGTAGAAATCCACACGCGCGTTCTGCCAAAAGCACCATTTGCATGCATATCGTGTGGTTTTGAAGAAAACTGCGTCCGCGTCTACCAAAATATGCATGCGCATGCTTAAAACGCGTTTTGGCACAAATCCATGTGCGGATGTTAAAAAGAGCAGCATCGGCATGCTTTTCACGTCGTTTGGTAGAAATCCACACGCGCGTTCTGCCAAAAGCACCATTTGCATGCATATCGTGTGGTTTTGCAGAAAACTGCGTCCGCGTCTACCAAAAGATGCATGCGCATGCTTAAAACGCGCTTTGGCACAAATCCATGTGCGGATGTTAAAAAGAGCAGCATCGGCATGCTTTTCACGTCGTTTGGTAGAAATCCACACGCGCGTTCTGCCAAAAGCACCATTTGCATGCATATCGTGTGGTTTTGCAGAAAACTGCGTCCGCGTCTACCAAAAGATGCATGTGCATGCTAAAAACGCGTTTTGGCACAAATCCATGTGCGGATGTTAAAAAGAGCAGCATCGGCATGCTTTTCACGTCGTTTGGTAGAAATCCACACGCGCGTTCTGCCAAAAGCACCATTTGCATGCATATCGTGTGGTTTTGCAGAAAACTGTGTCCGCGTCTACCAAAAGATGCATGCGCATGCTTAAAACGCGCTTTGGCACAAATCCATGTGCGGATGTTAAAAAGAGCAGCATCGGCATGCTTTTCACGTCGTTTGGTAGAAATCCACACGCGCGTTCTGCCAAAAGCACCATTTGCATGCATATCGTGTGGTTTTGCAGAAAACTGCGTCCGCGTCTACCAAAAGATGCATGTGCATGCTAAAAACGCGTTTTGGCACAAATCCATGTGCGGATGTTAAAAAGAGCAGCATCGGCATGCTTTTCACGTCGTTTGGTAGAAATCCACACGCGCGTTCTGCCAAAAGCACCATTTGCATGCATATCGTGTGGTTTTGCAGAAAACTGCGTCCGCGTCTACCAAAAGATGCATGCGCATGCTTAAAACGCGCTTTGGCACAAATCCATGTGCGGATGTTAAAAAGAGCAGCATCGGCATGCTTTTCACGTCGTTTGGTAGAAATCCACGCGCGCGTTCTGCCAAAAGCACCATTTGCATGCATATCGTGTGGTTTTGCAGAAAACTGCGTCCGCGTCTACCAAAAGATGCATGCGCATGCTTAAAACGCGTTTTTGCACAAATCCATGTGCGGATGTTAAAAAGAGCAGCATCGGCATGCTTTTCACGTCGTTTGGTAGAAATCCACGCGTGCGTTCTGCCAAAAGCACCATTTGCATGCCTATCGTGTGGTTTTGCAGAAAACTGCGTCCGCGTCTACCAAAAGATGCATGCGCATGCTTAAAACGCGTTTTGGCACAAATCCATGTGCGGATGTTAAAAAGAGCAGCATCGGCATGCTTTTCACGTCGTTTGGTAGAAATCCACACGCGCGTTCTGCCAAAAGCACCATTTGCATGCATATCGTGTGGTTTTGCAGAAAACTGCGTCCGCGTCTACCAAAAGATGCATGCGCATGCTTAAAACGCGTTTTGGCACAAATCCATGTGCGGGTGCTAAAAAGAGCAGCATCGGCATGCTTTTCACGTCGTTTGGTAGAAATCCACACGCGCGTTCTGCCAAAAGCACCATTTGCATGCATATCGTGTGGTTTTGCAGAAAACTGCGTCCGCGTCTACCAAAAGATGCATGTGCATGCTAAAAACGCGTTTTGGCACAAATCCATGTGCGGATGTTAAAAAGAGCAGCATCGGCATGCTTTTCACGTCGTTTGGTAGAAATCCACGCGCGCGTTCTGCCAAAAGCACCATTTGCATGCATATCGTGTGGTTTTGCAGAAAACTGCGTCGGCGTCTACCAAAAGATGCATGCGCATGCTTAAAACGCGTTTTGGCACAAATCCATGTGCGGATGTTAAAAAGAGCAGCATCGGCATGCTTTTCACGTCGTTTGGTAGAAATCCACGCGCGCGTTCTGCCAAAAGCACCATTTGCATGCATATCGTGTGGTTTTGCAGAAAACTGCGTCCGCGTCTACCAAAAGATGCATGCGCATGCTTAAAACGCGTTTTGGCACAAATCCATGTGCGGATGTTAAAAAGAGCAGCATCGGCATGCTTTTCACGTCGTTTGGTAGAAATCCCCGCGTGCGTTCTGCCAAAAGCACCATTTGCATGCCTATCGTGTGGTTTTGCAGAAAACTGCGTCCGCGTCTACCAAAAGATGCATGCGCATGCTTAAAACGCGTTTTGGCACAAATCCATGTGCGGATGTTAAAAAGAGCAGCATCGGCATGCTTTTCACGTCGTTTGGTAGAAATCCACACGCGCGTTCTGCCAAAAGCACCATTTGCATGCATATCGTGTGGTTTTGCAGAAAAGTGCGTCCGCGTCTACCAAAAGATGCATGCTCATGCTTAAAACGCGTTTTGGCACAAATCCATGTGCGGGTGCTAAAAAGAGCAGCATCGGCATGCTTTTCACGTCGTTTGGTAGAAATCCACGCGCGCGTTCTGCCAAAAGCACCATTTGCATGCATATCGTGTGGTTTTGCAGAAAACTGCGTCCGCGTCTACCAAAAGATGCATGCGCATGCTCAAAACGCGTTTTGGCACAAATCCATGTGCGGGTGCTGAAAAGAGCAGCATCGGCATGCTTTTCACGTCGTTTGGTAGAAATCCACGCGCGCGTTCTGCCAAAAGCACCATTTGCATGCCTATCGTGTGGTTGTGCAGAAAACTGCGTCCGCGTCTACCAAAAGATGCATGCGCATGCTTAAAACGCGTTTTGGCACAAATCCATGTGCGGATGTTAAAAAGAGCAGCATCGGCATGCTTTTCACGTCGTTTGGTAGAAATCCACGCGCGCGTTCTGCCAAAAGCACCATTTGCATGCCTATCGTGTGGTTTTGCAGAAAACTGCGTCCGCGTCTACCAAAAGATGCATGCGCATGCTTAAAACGCGTTTTGGCAAAAATCCATGTGCGGATGTTAAAAAGAGCAGCATCGGCATGCTTTTCACGTCGTTTGGTAGAAATCCACACGCGCGTTCTGCCAAAAGCACCATTTGCATGCATATCGTGTGGTTTTGCAGAAAACCGCGTCCGCGTCTACCAAAAGATGCATGCGCATGCTTAAAACGCGTTTTGGCACAAATCCATGTGCGGATGTTAAAAAGAGCAGCATCGGCATGCTTTTCACGTCGTTTGGTAGAAATCCACGCGCGCGTTCTGCCAAAACCACCATTTGCATGCATATCGTGTGGTTTTGCAGAAAACTGCGTCCGCATCTACCAAAAGATGCATGCGCATGCTTAAAACGCGTTTTGGCACAAATCCATGTGCGGGTGCTAAAAAGAGCAGCATCGGCATGCTTTTCACGTCGTTTGGTAGAAATCCCCACGCGCGTTCTGCCAAAAGCACCATTTGCATGCATATCGTGTGGTTTTGCAGAAAACTGCGTCCGCGTCTACCAAAAGATGCATGTGCATGCTAAAAACGCGTTTTGGCACAAATCCATGTGCGGATGTTAAAAAGAGCAGCATCGGCATGCTTTTCACGTCGTTTGGTAGAAATCCACACGCGCGTTCTGCCAAAAGCACCATTTGCATGCATATCGTGTGGTTTTGCAGAAAACTGCGTCCGCGTCTACCAAAAGATGCATGCGCATGCTTAAAACGCGTTTTGGCACAAATCCATGTGCGGATGTTAAAAAGAGCAGCATCGGCATGCTTTTCACGTCGTTTGGTAGAAATCCACGCGCGCGTTCTGCCAAAACCACCATTTGCATGCATATCGTGTGGTTTTGCAGAAAACTGCGTCCGCATCTACCAAAAGATGCATGCGCATGCTTAAAACGCGTTTTGGCACAAATCCATGTGCGGGTGCTAAAAAGAGCAGCATCGGCATGCTTTTCACGTCGTTTGGTAGAAATCCACACGCGCGTTCTGCCAAAAGCACCATTTGCATGCATATCGTGTGGTTTTGCAGAAAACTGCGTCCGCGTCTACCAAAAGATGCATGTGCATGCTAAAAACGCGTTTTGGCACAAATCCATGTGCGGATGTTAAAAAGAGCAGCATCGGCATGCTTTTCACGTCGTTTGGTAGAAATCCACACGCGCGTTCTGCCAAAAGCACCATTTGCATGCATATCGTGTGGTTTTGCAGAAAACTGCGTCCGCGTCTACCAAAAGATGCATGCGCATGCTTAAAACGCGCTTTGGCACAAATCCATGTGCGGATGTTAAAAAGAGCAGCATCGGCATGCTTTTCACGTCGTTTGGTAGAAATCCACACGCGCGTTCTGCCAAAAGCACCATTTGCATGCATATCGTGTGGTTTTGCAGAAAACTGCGTCCGCGTCTACCAAAAGATGCATGTGCATGCTAAAAACGCGTTTTGGCACAAATCCATGTGCGGATGTTAAAAAGAGCAGCATCGGCATGCTTTTCACGTCGTTTGGTAGAAATCCACACGCGCGTTCTGCCAAAAGCACCATTTGCATGCATATCGTGTGGTTTTGCAGAAAACTGCGTCCGCGTCTACCAAAAGATGCATGCGCATGCTTAAAACGCGCTTTGGCACAAATCCATGTGCGGATGTTAAAAAGAGCAGCATCGGCATGCTTTTCACGTCGTTTGGTAGAAATCCACGCGCGCGTTCTGCCAAAAGTACCATTTGCATGCATATCGTGTGGTTTTGCAGAAAACTGGGTCCGCGTCTACCAAAAGATGCATGCGCATGCTTAAAACGCGTTTTGGCACAAATCCATGTGCGGGTGCTAAAAAGAGCAGCATCGGCATGCTTTTCACGTCGTTTGGTAGAAATCCACGCGCGCGTTCTGCCAAAAGCACCATTTGTATGCCTATCGTGTGGTTTTGCAGAAAACTGCGTCCGCGTCTACCAAAAGATGCATGCGCATGCTTAAAACGCGTTTTGGCACAAATCCATGTGCGGATGTTAAAAAGAGCAGCATCGGCATGCTTTTCACGTCGTTTGGTAGAAATCCACGCGCGCGTTCTGCCAAAAGCACCATTTGCATGCATATCGTGTGGTTTTGCAGAAAACTGCGTCCGCGTCTACCAAAAGATGCATGCGCATGCTTAAAACGCGTTTTGGCACAAATCCATGTGCGGATGTTAAAAAGAGCAGCATCGGCATGCTTTTCACGTCGTTTGGTAGAAATCCCCGCGTGCGTTCTGCCAAAAGCACCATTTGCATGCCTATCGTGTGGTTTTGCAGAAAACTGCGTCCGCGTCTACCAAAAGATGCATGCGCATGCTTAAAACGCGTTTTGGCACAAATCCATGTGCGGATGTTAAAAAGAGCAGCATCGGCATGCTTTTCACGTCGTTTGGTAGAAATCCACACGCGCGTTCTGCCAAAAGCACCATTTGCATGCATATCGTGTGGTTTTGCAGAAAAGTGCGTCCGCGTCTACCAAAAGATGCATGCTCATGCTTAAAACGCGTTTTGGCACAAATCCATGTGCGGGTGCTAAAAAGAGCAGCATCGGCATGCTTTTCACGTCGTTTGGTAGAAATCCACGCGCGCGTTCTGCCAAAAGCACCATTTGCATGCATATCGTGTGGTTTTGCAGAAAACTGCGTCCGCGTCTACCAAAAGATGCATGCGCATGCTCAAAACGCGTTTTGGCACAAATCCATGTGCGGGTGCTGAAAAGAGCAGCATCGGCATGCTTTTCACGTCGTTTGGTAGAAATCCACGCGCGCGTTCTGCCAAAAGCACCATTTGCATGCCTATCGTGTGGTTGTGCAGAAAACTGCGTCCGCGTCTACCAAAAGATGCATGCGCATGCTTAAAACGCGTTTTGGCACAAATCCATGTGCGGATGTTAAAAAGAGCAGCATCGGCATGCTTTTCACGTCGTTTGGTAGAAATCCACGCGCGCGTTCTGCCAAAAGCACCATTTGCATGCCTATCGTGTGGTTTTGCAGAAAACTGCGTCCGCGTCTACCAAAAGATGCATGCGCATGCTTAAAACGCGTTTTGGCAAAAATCCATGTGCGGATGTTAAAAAGAGCAGCATCGGCATGCTTTTCACGTCGTTTGGTAGAAATCCACACGCGCGTTCTGCCAAAAGCACCATTTGCATGCATATCGTGTGGCTTTGCAGAAAACCGCGTCCGCGTCTACCAAAAGATGCATGCGCATGCTTAAAACGCGTTTTGGCACAAATCCATGTGCGGATGTTAAAAAGAGCAGCATCGGCATGCTTTTCACGTCGTTTGGTAGAAATCCACGCGCGCGTTCTGCCAAAACCACCATTTGCATGCATATCGTGTGGTTTTGCAGAAAACTGCGTCCGCATCTACCAAAAGATGCATGCGCATGCTTAAAACGCGTTTTGGCACAAATCCATGTGCGGGTGCTAAAAAGAGCAGCATCGGCATGCTTTTCACGTCGTTTGGTAGAAATCCCCACGCGCGTTCTGCCAAAAGCACCATTTGCATGCATATCGTGTGGTTTTGCAGAAAACTGCGTCCGCGTCTACCAAAAGATGCATGTGCATGCTAAAAACGCGTTTTGGCACAAATCCATGTGCGGATGTTAAAAAGAGCAGCATCGGCATGCTTTTCACGTCGTTTGGTAGAAATCCACACGCGCGTTCTGCCAAAAGCACCATTTGCATGCATATCGTGTGGTTTTGCAGAAAACTGCGTCCGCGTCTACCAAAAGATGCATGCGCATGCTTAAAACGCGTTTTGGCACAAATCCATGTGCGGATGTTAAAAAGAGCAGCATCGGCATGCTTTTCACGTCGTTTGGTAGAAATCCACGCGCGCGTTCTGCCAAAACCACCATTTGCATGCATATCGTGTGGTTTTGCAGAAAACTGCGTCCGCATCTACCAAAAGATGCATGCGCATGCTTAAAACGCGTTTTGGCACAAATCCATGTGCGGGTGCTAAAAAGAGCAGCATCGGCATGCTTTTCACGTCGTTTGGTAGAAATCCACACGCGCGTTCTGCCAAAAGCACCATTTGCATGCATATCGTGTGGTTTTGCAGAAAACTGCGTCCGCGTCTACCAAAAGATGCATGTGCATGCTAAAAACGCGTTTTGGCACAAATCCATGTGCGGATGTTAAAAAGAGCAGCATCGGCATGCTTTTCACGTCGTTTGGTAGAAATCCACACGCGCGTTCTGCCAAAAGCACCATTTGCATGCATATCGTGTGGTTTTGCAGAAAACTGCGTCCGCGTCTACCAAAAGATGCATGCGCATGCTTAAAACGCGCTTTGGCACAAATCCATGTGCGGATGTTAAAAAGAGCAGCATCGGCATGCTTTTCACGTCGTTTGGTAGAAATCCACACGCGCGTTCTGCCAAAAGCACCATTTGCATGCATATCGTGTGGTTTTGCAGAAAACTGCGTCCGCGTCTACCAAAAGATGCATGTGCATGCTAAAAACGCGTTTTGGCACAAATCCATGTGCGGATGTTAAAAAGAGCAGCATCGGCATGCTTTTCACGTCGTTTGGTAGAAATCCACACGCGCGTTCTGCCAAAAGCACCATTTGCATGCATATCGTGTGGTTTTGCAGAAAACTGCGTCCGCGTCTACCAAAAGATGCATGCGCATGCTTAAAACGCGCTTTGGCACAAATCCATGTGCGGATGTTAAAAAGAGCAGCATCGGCATGCTTTTCACGTCGTTTGGTAGAAATCCACGCGCGCGTTCTGCCAAAAGTACCATTTGCATGCATATCGTGTGGTTTTGCAGAAAACTGGGTCCGCGTCTACCAAAAGATGCATGCGCATGCTTAAAACGCGTTTTGGCACAAATCCATGTGCGGGTGCTAAAAAGAGCAGCATCGGCATGCTTTTCACGTCGTTTGGTAGAAATCCACGCGCGCGTTCTGCCAAAAGCACCATTTGTATGCCTATCGTGTGGTTTTGCAGAAAACTGCGTCCGCGTCTACCAAAAGATGCATGCGCATGCTTAAAACGCGTTTTGGCACAAATCCATGTGCGGATGTTAAAAAGAGCAGCATCGGCATGCTTTTCACGTCGTTTGGTAGAAATCCACGCGCGCGTTCTGCCAAAAGCACCATTTGCATGCATATCGTGTGGTTTTGCAGAAAACTGCGTCCGCGTCTACCAAAAGATGCATGTGCATGCTAAAAACGCGTTTTGGCACAAATCCATGTGCGGGTGCTAAAAAGAGCAGCATCGGCATGCTTTTCACGTCGTTTGGTAGAAATCCACGCGCGCGTTCTGCCAAAAGCACCATTTGCATGCATATCGT
Source organism: Dermacentor variabilis (assembly GCF_050947875.1). NCBI lineage: Eukaryota > Metazoa > Arthropoda > Arachnida > Ixodida > Ixodidae > Dermacentor > Dermacentor variabilis. Next base: position 25,037 of record NW_027460464.1, on the reverse strand, counting down.
GTGGTTTTGCAGAAAACTGCGTCCGCGTCTACCAAAAGATGCATGCGCATGCTTAAAACGCGCTTTGGCACAAATCCATGTGCGGATGTTAAAAAGAGCAGCATCGGCATGCTTTTCACGTCGTTTGGTAGAAATCCACGCGCGCGTTCTGCCAAAAGCACCATTTGCATGCATATCGTGTGGTTTTGCAGAAAACTGCGTCCGCGTCTACCAAAAGATGCATGCGCATGCTTCAAACGCGTTTTGGCACAAATCCATGTGCGGATTTTAAAAAGAGCAGCATCGGCATGCTTTTCACGTCGTTTGGTAGAAATCCACGCGCGCGTTCTGCCAAAAGCACCATTTGCATGCCTATCGTGTGGTTTTGCAGAAAACTGCGTCCGCGTCTACCAAAAGATGCATGCGCATGCTTAAAACGCGTTTTGGCAAAAATCCATGTGCGGATGTTAAAAAGAGCAGCATCGGCATGCTTTTCACGTCGTTTGGTAGAAATCCACACGCGCGTTCTGACAAAAGCACCATTTGCATGCATATCGTGTGGTTTTGCAGAAAACTGCGTCCGCGTCTACCAAAAGATGCATGCGCATGCTTAAAACGCGTTTTGGCACAAATCCATGTGCGGGTGCTAAAAAGAGCAGCATCGGCATGCTTTTCACGTCGTTTGGTAGAAATCCACACGCGCGTTCTGCCAAAAGCACCATTTGCATGCATATCGTGTGGTTTGGAGAAAACTGCGTCCGCGTCTACCAAAAGATGCATGTGCATGCTAAAAACGCGTTTTGGCACAAATCCATGTGCGGATGTTAAAAAGAGCAGCATCGGCATGCTTTTCACGTCGTTTGGTAGAAATCCACACGCGCGTTCTGCCAAAAGCACCATTTGCATGCATATCGTGTGGTTTTGCAGAAAACTGCGTCCGCGTCTACCAAAAGATGCATGCGCATGCTTAAAACGCGTTTTGGCACAAATCCATGTGCGGATGTTAAAAAGAGCAGCATCGGCATGCTTTTCACGTCGTTTGGTAGAAATCCACGCGCGCGTTCTGCCAAAACCACCATTTGCATGCATATCGTGTGGTTTTGCAGAAAACTGCGTCCGCATCTACCAAAAGATGCATGCGCATGCTTAAAACGCGTTTTGGCACAAATCCATGTGCGGGTGCTAAAAAGAGCAGCATCGGCATGCTTTTCACGTCGTTTGGTAGAAATCCACACGCGCGTTCTGCCAAAAGCACCATTTGCATGCATATCGTGTGGTTTTGCAGAAAACTGCGTCCGCGTCTACCAAAAGATGCATGTGCATGCTAAAAACGCGTTTTGGCACAAATCCATGTGCGGATGTTAAAAAGAGCAGCATCGGCATGCTTTTCACGTCGTTTGGTAGAAATCCACATGCGCGTTCTGCCAAAAGCACCATTTGCATGCATATCGTGTGGTTTTGCAGAAAACTGTGTCCGCGTCTACCAAAAGATGCATGCGCATGCTTAAAACGCGCTTTGGCACAAATCCATGTGCGGATGTTAAAAAGAGCAGCATCGGCATGCTTTTCACGTCGTTTGGTAGAAATCCACACGCGCGTTCTGCCAAAAGCACCATTTGCATGCATATCGTGTGGTTTTGCAGAAAACTGCGTCCGCGTCTACCAAAAGATGCATGTGCATGCTAAAAACGCGTTTTGGCACAAATCCATGTGCGGATGTTAAAAAGAGCAGCATCGGCATGCTTTTCACGTCGTTTGGTAGAAATCCACACGCGCGTTCTGCCAAAAGCACCATTTGCATGGATATCGTGTGGTTTTGCAGAAAACTGCGTCCGCGTCTACCAAAAGATGCATGCGCATGCCTAAAACGCGCTTTGGCACAAATCCATGTGCGGATGTTAAAAAGAGCAGCATCGGCATGCTTTTCACGTCGTTTGGTAGAAATCCACGCGCGCGTTCTGCCAAAAGCACCATTTGCATGCATATCGTGTGGTTTTGCAGAAAACTGCGTCCGCGTCTACCAAAAGATGCATGCGCATGCTTAAAACGCGTTTTTGCACAAATCCATGTGCGGATGTTAAAAAGAGCAGCATCGGCATGCTTTTCACGTCGTTTGGTAGAAATCCACGCGTGCGTTCTGCCAAAAGCACCATTTGCATGCCTATCGTGTGGTTTTGCAGAAAACTGCGTCCGCGTCTACCAAAAGATGCATGCGCATGCTTAAAACGCGTTTTGGCACAAATCCATGTGCGGATGTTAAAAAGGGCAGCATCGGCATGCTTTTCACGTCGTTTGGTAGAAATCCACACGCGCGTTCTGCCAAAAGCACCATTTGCATGCATATCGTGTGGTTTTGCAGAAAACTGCGTCCGCGTCTACCAAAAGATGCATGCGCATGCTTAAAACGCGTTTTGGCACAAATCCATGTGCGGGTGCTAAAAAGAGCAGCATCGGCATGCTTTTCACGTCGTTTGGTAGAAATCCACACGCGCGTTCTGCCAAAAGCACCATTTGCATGCATATCGTGTGGTTTTGCAGAAAAGTGCGTCCGCGTCTACCAAAAGATGCATGTGCATGCTAAAAACGCGTTTTGGCACAAATCCATGTGCGGATGTTAAAAAGAGCAGCATCGGCATGCTTTTCACGTCGTTTGGTAGAAATCCACGCGCGCGTTCTGCCAAAAGCACCATTTGCATGCATATCGTGTGGTTTTGCAGAAAACTGCGTCGGCGTCTACCAAAAGATGCATGCGCATGCTTAAAACGCGTTTTGGCACAAATCCATGTGCGGATGTTAAAAAGAGCAGCATCGGCATGCTTTTCACGTCGTTTGGTAGAAATCCACGCGCGCGTTCTGCCAAAAGCACCATTTGCATGCATATCGTGTGGTTTTGCAGAAAACTGCGTCCGCGTCTACCAAAAGATGCATGCGCATGCTTAAAACGCGTTTTGGCACAAATCCATGTGCGGATGTTAAAAAGAGCAGCATCGGCATGCTTTTCACGTCGTTTGGTAGAAATCCCCGCGTGCGTTCTGCCAAAAGCACCATTTGCATGCCTATCGTGTGGTTTTGCAGAAAACTGCGTCCGCGTCTACCAAAAGATGCATGCGCATGCTTAAAACGCGTTTTGGCACAAATCCATGTGCGGATGTTAAAAAGAGCAGCATCGGCATGCTTTTCACGTCGTTTGGTAGAAATCCACACGCGCGTTCTGCCAAAAGCACCATTTGCATGCATATCGTGTGGTTTTGCAGAAAAGTGCGTCCGCGTCTACCAAAAGATGCATGCTCATGCTTAAAACGCGTTTTGGCACAAATCCATGTGCGGGTGCTAAAAAGAGCAGCATCGGCATGCTTTTCACGTCGTTTGGTAGAAATCCACGCGCGCGTTCTGCCAAAAGCACCATTTGCATGCATATCGTGTGGTTTTGCAGAAAACTGCGTCCGCGTCTACCAAAAGATGCATGCGCATGCTCAAAACGCGTTTTGGCACAAATCCATGTGCGGGTGCTAAAAAGAGCAGCATCGGCATGCTTTTCACGTCGTTTGGTAGAAATCCACGCGCGCGTTCTGCCAAAAGCACCATTTGCATGCCTATCGTGTGGTTGTGCAGAAAACTGCGTCCGCGTCTACCAAAAGATGCATGCGCATGCTTAAAACGCGTTTTGGCACAAATCCATGTGCGGATGTTAAAAAGAGCAGCATCGGCATGCTTTTCACGTCGTTTGGTAGAAATCCACGCGCGCGTTCTGCCAAAAGCACCATTTGCATGCATATCGTGTGGTTTTGCAGAAAACTGCGTCCGCGTCTACCAAAAGGTGCATGCGCATGCTTAAAACGCGCTTTGGCACAAATCCATGTGCGGATGTTAAAAAGAGCAGCATCGGCATGCTTTTCACGTCGTTTGGTAGAAATCCACGCGCGCGTTCTGCCAAAAGCACCATTTGCATGCATATCGTGTGGTTTTGCAGAAAACTGGGTCCGCGTCTACCAAAAGATGCATGCGCATGCTTAAAACGCGTTTTGGCACAAATCCATGTGCGGGTGCTAAAAAGAGCAGCATCGGCATGCTTTTCACGTCGTTCGGTAGAAATCCACGCGCGCGTTCTGCCAAAAGCACCATTTGCATGCCTATCGTGTGGTTTTGCAGAAAACTGCGTCCGCGTCTACCAAAAGATGCATGCGCATGCTTAAAACGCGTTTTGGCACAAATCCATGTGCGGATGTTAAAAAGAGCAGCATCGGCATGCTTTTCACGTCGTTTGGTAGAAATCCACGCGCGCGTTCTGCCAAAAGCACCATTTGCATGCATATCGTGTGGTTTTGCAGAAAACTGCGTCCGCGTCTACCAAAAGATGCATGTGCATGCTAAAAACGCGTTTTGGCACAAATCCATGTGCGGGTGCTAAAAAGAGCAGCATCGGCATGCTTTTCACGTCGTTTGGTAGAAATCCACGCGCGCGTTCTGCCAAAAGCACCATTTGCATGCATATCGTGTGGTTTTGCAGAAAACTGCGTCCGCGTCTACCAAAAGATGCATGCGCATGCTTAAAACGCGCTTTGGCACAAATCCATGTGCGGATGTTAAAAAGAGCAGCATCGGCATGCTTTTCACGTCGTTTGGTAGAAATCCACGCGCGCGTTCTGCCAAAAGCACCATTTGCATGCATATCGTGTGGTTTTGCAGAAAACTGCGTCCGCGTCTACCAAAAGATGCATGCGCATGCTTAAAACGCGTTTTGGCACAAATCCATGTGCGGATTTTAAAAAGAGCAGCATCGGCATGCTTTTCACGTCGTTTGGTAGAAATCCACGCGCGCGTTCTGCCAAAAGCACCATTTGCATGCCTATCGTGTGGTTTTGCAGAAAACTGCGTCCGCGTCTACCAAAAGATGCATGCGCATGCTTAAAACGCGTTTTGGCAAAAATCCATGTGCGGATGTTAAAAAGAGCAGCATCGGCATGCTTTTCACGTCGTTTGGTAGAAATCCACACGCGCGTTCTGCCAAAAGCACCATTTGCATGCATATCGTGTGGTTTTGCAGAAAACTGCGTCCGCGTCTACCAAAAGATGCATGCGCATGCTTAAAACGCGTTTTGGCACAAATCCATGTGCGGATGTTAAAAAGAGCAGCATCGGCATGCTTTTCACGTCGTTTGGTAGAAATCCACGCGCGCGTTCTGCCAAAACCACCATTTGCATGCATATCGTGTGGTTTTGCAGAAAACTGCGTCCGCATCTACCAAAAGATGCATGCGCATGCTTAAAACGCGTTTTGGCACAAATCCATGTGCGGGTGCTAAAAAGAGCACCATCGGCATGCTTTTCACGTCGTTTGGTAGAAATCCACACGCGCGTTCTGCCAAAGCACCATTTGCATGCATATCGTGTGGTTTTGCAGAAAACTGCGTCCGCGTCTACCAAAAGATGCATGTGCATGCTAAAAACGCGTTTTGGCACAAATCCATGTGCGGATGTTAAAAAGAGCAGCATCGGCATGCTTTTCACGTCGTTTGGTAGAAATCCACACGCGCGTTCTGCCAAAAGCACCATTTGCATGCATATCGTGTGGTTTTGCAGAAAACTGCGTCCGCGTCTACCAAAAGATGCATGCGCATGCTTAAAACGCGTTTTGGCACAAATCCATGTGCGGATGTTAAAAAGAGCAGCATCGGCATGCTTTTCACGTCGTTTGGTAGAAATCCACGCGCGCGTTCTGCCAAAACCACCATTTGCATGCATATCGTGTGGTTTTGCAGAAAACTGCGTCCGCATCTACCAAAAGATGCATGCGCATGCTTAAAACGCGTTTTGGCACAAATCCATGTGCGGGTGCTAAAAGAGCAGCATCGGCATGCTTTTCACGTCGTTTGGTAGAAATCCACACGCGCGTTCTGCCAAAAGCACCATTTGCATGCATATCGTGTGGGTTTTGCAGAAAACTGCGTCCGCGTCTACCAAAAGATGCATGTGCATGCTAAAAACGCGTTTTGGCACAAATCCATGTGCGGATGTTAAAAAGAGCAGCATCGGCATGCTTTTCACGTCGTTTGGTAGAAATCCACACGCGCGTTCTGCCAAAAGCACCATTTGCATGCATATCGTGTGGTTTTGCAGAAAACTGCGTCCGCGTCTACAAAAGATGCATGTGCATGCTAAAAACGCGTTTTGGCACAAATCCATGTGCGGATGTTAAAAAGAGCAGCATCGGCATGCTTTTCACGTCGTTTGGTAGAAATCCACACGCGCGTTCTGCCAAAAGCACCATTTGCATGCATATCGTGTGGTTTTGCAGAAAACTGCGTCCGCGTCTACCAAAAGATGCATGTGCATGCTAAAAACGCGTTTTGGCACAAATCCATGTGCGGATGTTAAAAAGAGCAGCATCGGCATGCTTTTCACGTCGTTTGGTAGAAATCCACACGCGCGTTCTGCCAAAAGCACCATTTGCATGCATATCGTGTGGTTTTGCAGAAAACTGCGTCCGCGTCTACCAAAAGATGCATGTGCATGCTAAAAACGCGTTTTGGCACAAATCCATGTGCGGATGTTAAAAAGAGCAGCATCGGCATGCTTTTCACGTCGTTTGGTAGAAATCCACACGCGCGTTCTGCCAAAAGCACCATTTGCATGCATATCGTGTGGTTTTGCAGAAAACTGTGTCCGCGTCTACCAAAAGATGCATGCGCATGCTTAAAACGCGCTTTGGCACAAATCCATGTGCGGATGTTAAAAAGAGCAGCATCGGCATGCTTTTCACGTCGTTTGGTAGAAATCCACACGCGCGTTCTGCAAAAGCACCATTTGCATGCATATCGTGTGGTTTTGCAGAAAACTGCGTCCGCGTCTACCAAAAGATGCATGTGCATGCTAAAAACGCGTTTTGGCACAAATCCATGTGCGGATGTTAAAAAGAGCAGCATCGGCATGCTTTTCACGTCGTTTGGTAGAAATCCACGCGCGCGTTCTGCCAAAAGCACCATTTGCATGCCTATCGTGTGGTTTTGCAGAAAACTGCGTCCGCGTCTACCAAAAGATGCATGCGCATGCTTAAAACGCGTTTTGCACAAATCCATGTGCGGATGTTAAAAAGAGCAGCATCGGCATGCTTTTCACGTCGCTTGGTAGAAATCCACACGCGCGTTCTGCCAAAAGCACCATTTGCATGCATATCGTGTGGTTTTGCAGAAAACTGCGTCCGCGTCTACCAAAAGATGCATGCGCATGCTTAAAACGCGTTTTGGCACAATCCATGTGCGGGTGCTAAAAAGAGCAGCATCGGCATGCTTTTCACGTCGTTTGGTAGAAATCCACGCGCGCGTTCTGCCAAAAGCACCATTTGCATGCCTATCGTGTGGTTTTGCAGAAAACTGCGTCCGCGTCTACCAAAAGATGCATGCGCATGCTTAAAACGCGTTTTGGCACAAATCCATGTGCGGATGTTAAAAAGAGCAGCATCGGCATGCTTTTCACGTCGTTTGGTAGAAATCCACACGCGCGTTCTGCCAAAAGCACCATTTGCATGCATATCGTGTGGTTTTGCAGAAACTGCGTCTGCGTCTACCAAAAGATGCATGCGCATGCTTAAAACGCGTTTTGGCACAAATCCATGTGCGGGTGCTAAAAAGAGCAGCATCGGCATGCTTTTCACGTCGTTTGGTAGAAATCCACGCGCGCGTTCTGCCAAAAGCACCATTTGCATGCCTATCGTGTGGTTTTGCAGAAAACTGCGTCCGCGTCTACCAAAAGATGCATGCGCATGCTTAAAACGCGTTTTGGCACAAATCCATGTGCGGATGTTAAAAAGAGCAGCATCGGCATGCTTTTCACGTCGTTTGGTAGAAATCCACGCGCGCGTTCTGCCAAAAGCACCATTTGCATGCATATCGTGTGGTTTTGCAGAAAACTGCGTCCGCGTCTACCAAAAGATGCATGTGCATGCTAAAAACGCGTTTTGGCACAAATCCATGTGCGGGTGCTAAAAAGAGCAGCATCGGCATGCTTTTCACGTCGTTTGGTAGAAATCCACGCGCGCGTTCTGCCAAAAGCACCATTTGCATGCATATCGTGTGGTTTTGCAGAAAACTGCGTCCGCGTCTACCAAAAGATGCATGCGCATGCTTAAAACGCGCTTTGGCACAAATCCATGTGCGGATGTTAAAAAGAGCAGCATCGGCATGCTTTTCACGTCGTTTGGTAGAAATCCACGCGCGCGTTCTGCCAAAAGCACCATTTGCATGCATATCGTGTGGTTTTGCAGAAAACTGCGTCCGCGTCTACCAAAAGATGCATGTGCATGCTAAAAACGCGTTTTGGCACAAATCCATGTGCGGGTGCTAAAAAGAGCAGCATCGGCATGCTTTTCACGTCGTTGGTAGAAATCCACACGCGCGTTCTGCCAAAAGCACCATTTGCATGCATATCGTGTGGTTTTGCAGAAAACTGCGTCCGCGTCTACCAAAAGATGCATGCGCATGCTTAAAACGCGCTTTGGCACAAATCCATGTGCGGATGTTAAAAAGAGCAGCATCGGCATGCTTTTCACGTCGTTTGGTAGAAATCCACGCGCGCGTTCTGCCAAAAGCACCATTTGCATGCATATCGTGTGGTTTTGCAGAAAACTGCGTCCGCGTCTACCAAAAGATGCATGCGCATGCTTAAAACGCGTTTTGGCACAAATCCATGTGCGGATTTAAAAAGAGCAGCATCGGCATGCTTTTCACGTCGTTTGGTAGAAATCCACGCGCGCGTTCTGCAAAAGCACGATTTGCATGCCTATCGTGTGGTTTTGCAGAAAACTGCGTCCGCGTCTACCAAAAGATGCATGCGCATGCTTAAAACGCGTTTTGGCAAAAATCCATGTGCGGATGTTAAAAAGAGCAGCATCGGCATGCTTTTCACGTCGTTTGGTAGAAATCCACACGCGCGTTCTGCCAAAAGCACCATTTGCATGCATATCGTGTGGTTTTGCAGAAAACTGCGTCCGCGTCTACCAAAAGATGCATGCGCATGCTTAAAACGCGTTTTGGCACAAATCCATGTGCGGATGTTAAAAAGAGCAGCATCGGCATGCTTTTCACGTCGTTTGGTAGAAATCCACGCGCGCGTTCTGCCAAAACCACCATTTGCATGCATATCGTGTGGTTTTGCAGAAAACTGCGTCCGCATCTACCAAAAGATGCTTGCGCATGCTTAAAACGCGTTTGGCACAAATCCATGTGCGGGTGCTAAAAAGAGCAGCATCGGCATGCTTTTCACGTCGTTTGGTAGAAATCCACACGCGCGTTCTGCCAAAAGCACCATTTGCATGCATATCGTGTGGTTTTTAAACTGCGTCCGCGTCTACCAAAAGATGCATGTGCATGCTAAAACGCGTTTTGGCACAAATCCATGTGCGGATGTTAAAAAGAGCAGCATCGGCATGCTTTTCACGTCGTTTGGTAGAAATCCACACGCGCGTTCTGCCAAAAGCACCATTTGCATGCATATCGTGTGGTTTTGCAGAAAACTGCGTCCGCGTCTACCAAAAGATGCATGCGCATGCTTAAAACGCGTTTGCACAAATCCATGTGCGGATGTTAAAAAGAGCAGCATCGGCATGCTTTTCACGTCGTTTGGTAGAAATCCACGCGCGCGTTCTGCCAAAACCACCATTTGCATGCATATCGTGTGGTTTTGCAGAAAACTGCGTCCGCATCTACCAAAAGATGCATGCGCATGCTTAAAACGCGTTTTGGCACAAATCCATGTGCGGGTGCTAAAAAGAGCAGCATCGGCATGCTTTTCACGTCGTTTGGTAGAAATCCACACGCGCGTTCTGCCAAAAGCACCATTTGCATGCATATCGTGTGGTTTTGCAGAAAACTGCGTCCGCGTCTACCAAAAGATGCATGTGCATGCTAAAAACGCGTTTTGGCACAAATCCATGTGCGGATGTTAAAAAGAGCAGCATCGGCATGCTTTTCACGTCGTTTGGTAGAAATCCACACGCGCGTTCTGCCAAAAGCACCATTTGCATGCATATCGTGTGGTTTTGCAGAAAACTGCGTCCGCGTCTACCAAAAGATGCATGTGCATGCTAAAAACGCGTTTTGGCACAAATCCATGTGCGGATGTTAAAAAGAGCAGCATCGGCATGCTTTTCACGTCGTTTGGTAGAAATCCACACGCGCGTTCTGCCAAAAGCACCATTTGCATGCATATCGTGTGGTTTTGCAGAAAACTGCGTCCGCGTCTACCAAAAGATGCATGTGCATGCTAAAAACGCGTTTTGGCACAAATCCATGTGCGGATGTTAAAAAGAGCAGCATCGGCATGCTTTTCACGTCGTTTGGTAGAAATCCACACGCGCGTTCTGCCAAAAGCACCATTTGCATGCATATCGTGTGGTTTTGCAGAAAACTGCGTCCGCGTCTACCAAAAGATGCATGTGCATGCTAAAAACGCGTTTTGGCACAAATCCATGTGCGGATGTTAAAAAGAGCAGCATCGGCATGCTTTTCACGTCGTTTGGTAGAAATCCACACGCGCGTTCTGCCAAAAGCACCATTTGCATGCATATCGTGTGGTTTTGCAGAAAACTGTGTCCGCGTCTACCAAAAGATGCATGCGCATGCTTAAAACGCGCTTTTGGCACAAATCCATGTGCGGATGTTAAAAAGAGCAGCATCGGCATGCTTTTCACGTCGTTTGGTAGAAATCCACACGCGCGTTCTGCCAAAAGCACCATTTGCATGCATATCGTGTGGTTTTGCAGAAAACTGCGTCCGCGTCTACCAAAAGATGCATGGCATGCTAAAAACGCGTTTTGGCACAAATCCATGTGCGGATGTTAAAAAGAGCAGCATCGGCATGCTTTTCACGTCGTTTGGTAGAAATCCACACGCGCGTTCTGCCAAAAGCACCATTTGCATGCATATCGTGTGGTTTTGCAGAAAACTGCGTCCGCGTCTACCAAAAGATGCATGCGCATGCTTAAAACGCGCTTTTGGCACAAATCCATGTGCGGATGTTAAAAAGAGCAGCATCGGCATGCTTTTCACGTCGTTTGGTAGAAATCCACACGCGGTTCTGCCAAAAGCACCATTTGCATGCATATCGTGTGGTTTTGCAGAAAACTGCGTCCGCGTCTACCAAAAGATGCATGTGCATGCTAAAACGCGTTTTGGCACAAATCCATGTGCGGATGTTAAAAAGAGCAGCATCGGCATGCTTTTCACGTCGTTTGGTAGAAATCCACGCGCGCGTTCTGCCAAAAGCACCATTTGCATGCCTATCGTGTGGTTTTGCAGAAAACTGCGTCCGCGTCTACCAAAAGATGCATGCGCATGCTTAAAACGCGTTTTGGCACAAATCCATGTGCGGATGTTAAAAAGAGCAGCATCGGCATGCTTTTCACGTCGTTTGGTAGAAATCCACACGCGCGTTCTGCCAAAAGCACCATTTGCATGCATATCGTGTGGTTTTGCAGAAAACTGCGTCCGCGTCTACCAAAAGATGCATGCGCATGCTTAAAACGCGTTTTGGCACAAATCCATGTGCGGATGTTAAAAAGAGCAGCATCGGCATGCTTTTCACGTCGTTTGGTAGAAATCCACGCGCGCGTTCTGCCAAAAGCACCATTTGCATGCATATCGTTTGGTTTTGCAGAAAACTGCGTCCGCGTCTACCAAAAGATGCATGCGCATGCTTAAAACGCGTTTTGGCACAAATCCATGTGCGGATGTTAAAAAGAGCAGCATCGGCATGCTTTTCACGTCGTTTGGTAGAAATCCACACGCGCGTTCTGCCAAAAGCACCATTTGCATGCATATCGTGTGGTTTTGCAGAAAACTGCGTCCGCGTCTACCAAAAGATGCATGCGCATGCTTAAAACGCGTTTTGGCACAAATCCATGTGCGGGTGCTAAAAAGAGCAGCATCGGCATGCTTTTCACGTCGTTTGGTAGAAATCCACACGCGCGTTCTGCCAAAAGCACCATTTGCATGCATATCGTGTGGTTTTGCAGAAAACTGCGTCCGCGTCTACCAAAAAATGCATGCGCATGCTTAAAACGCGTTTTGGCACAAATCCATGTGCGGATGTTAAAAAGAGCAGCATCGGCATGCTTTTCACGTCGTTTGGTAGAAATCCACGCGCGCGTTCTGCCAAAAGCACCATTTGCATGCATATCGTGTGGTTTTGCAGAAAACTGCGTCCGCGTCTACCAAAAGATGCATGCGCATGCTTAAAACGCGTTTTGGCACAAATCCATGTGCGGATGTTAAAAAAAGCAGCATCGGCATGCTTTTCACGTCGTTTGGTAGAAATCCAAGCGCGCGTTCTGCCAAAACCACCATTTGCATGCATATCGTGTGGTTTTGCAGAAAACTGCGTCCGCATCTACCAAAAGATGCATGCGCATGCTTAAAACGCGTTTTGGCACAAATCCATGTGCGGGTGCTAAAAAGAGCAGCATCGGCATGCTTTTCACGTCGTTTGGTAGAAATCCACGCGCGCGTTCTGCCAAAAGCACCATTTCCATGCATATCGTGTGGTTTTGCAGAAAACTGCGTCCGCGTCTACCAAAAGATGCATGCGCATGCTTAAAACGCGTTTTGGCACAAATCCATGTGCGGGTGCTAAAAAGAGCAGCATCGGCATGCGTTTCACGTCGTTTGGTAGAAATCCACACGCGCGTTCTGCCAAAAGCACCATTTGCATGCATATCGTGTGGTTTTGCAGAAAACTGCGTCCGCGTCTACCAAAAGATGCATGCGCATGCTTAAAACGCGTTTTGGCACAAATCCATGTGCGGATGTTAAAAAGAGCAGCATCGGCATGCTTTTCACGTCGTTTCGTAGAAATCCACGCGCGCGTTCTGCCAAAACCACCATTTGCATGCATATCGTGTGGTTTTGCAGAAAACTGCGTCCGCATCTACCAAAAGATGCATGCGCATGCTTAAAACGCGTTTTGGCACAAATCCATGTGCGGGTGCTAAAAAGAGCAGCATCGGCATGCTTTTCACGTCGTTTGGTAGAAATCCACACGCGCGTTCTGCCAAAAGCACCATTTGCATGCATATCGTGTGGTTTTGCAGAAAACTGCGTCCGCGTCTACCAAAAGATGCATGCGCATGCTAAAACGCGTTTTGGCACAAATCCATGTGCGGATGTTAAAAAGAGCAGCATCGGCATGCTTTTCACGTCGTTTGGTAGAAATCCACGCGCGCGTTCTGCCAAAAGCACCATTTGCATGCATATCGTGTGGTTTTGCAGAAAACTGCGTCCGCGTCTACCAAAAGATGCATGCGCATGCTTAAAACGCGTTTTGGCACAAATCCATGTGCGGATTTTAAAAAGAGCAGCATCGGCATGCTTTTCACGTCGTTTGGTAGAAATCCACGCGCGCGTTCTGCCAAAAGCACCATTTGCATGCCTATCGTGTGGTTTTGCAGAAAACTGCGTCCGCGTCTACCAAAAGATGCATGCGCATGCTTAAAACGCGTTTTGGCAAAAATCCATGTGCGGATGTTAAAAAGAGCAGCATCGGCATGCTTTTCACGTCGTTTGGTAGAAATCCACACGCGCGTTCTGCCAAAAGCACCATTTGCATGCATATCGTGTGGTTTTGCAGAAAACTGCGTCCGCGTCTACCAAAAGATGCATGCGCATGCTTAAAACGCGTTTTGGCACAAATCCATGTGCGGATGTTAAAAAGAGCAGCATCGGCATGCTTTTCACGTCGTTTCGTAGAAATCCACGCGCGCGTTCTGCCAAAACCACCATTTGCATGCATATCGTGTGGTTTTGCAGAAAACTGCGTCCGCATCTACCAAAAGATGCATGCGCATGCTTAAAACGCGTTTTGGCACAAATCCATGTGCGGGTGCTAAAAAGAGCAGCATCGGCATGCTTTTCACGTCGTTTGGTAGAAATCCACACGCGCGTTCTGCCAAAAGCACCATTTGCATGCATATCGTGTGGTTTTGCAGAAAACTGCGTCCGCGTCTACCAAAAGATGCATGCGCATGCTTAAAACGCGTTTTGGCACAAATCCATGTGCGGATGTTAAAAAGAGCAGCATCGGCATGCTTTTCACGTCGTTTGGTAGAAATCCACACGCGCGTTCTGCCAAAAGCACCATTTGCATGCATATCGTGTGGTTTTGCAGAAAACTGCGTCCGCGTCTACCAAAAGATGCATGCGCATGCTTAAAACGCGTTTTGGCACAAATCCATGTGCGGATGCTAAAAAGAGCAGCATCGGCATGCTTTTCACGTCGTTTGGTAGAAATCCACACGCGCGTTCTGCCAAAAGCACCATTTGCATGCATATCGTGTGGTTTTGCAGAAAACTGCGTCCGCGTCTACCAAAAGATGCATGCGCATGCTTAAAACGCGTTTTGGCACAAATCCATGTGCGGATGTTAAAAAGAGCAGCATCGGCATGCTTTTCACGTCGTTTGGTAGAAATCCACACGCGCGTTCTGCCAAAAGCACCATTTGCATGCATATCGTGTGGTTTTGCAGAAAACTGCGTCCGCGTCTACCAAAAGATGCATGCGCATGCTTAAAACGCGTTTTGGCACAAATCCATGTGCGGATGTTAAAAAGAGCAGCATCGGCATGCTTTTCACGTCGTTTGGTAGAAATCCACGCGCGCGTTCTGCCAAAACCACCATTTGCATGCATATCGTGTGGTTTTGCAGAAAACTGCGTCCGCATCTACCAAAAGATGCATGCGCATGCTTAAAACGCGTTTTGGCACAAATCCATGTGCGGGTGCTTAAAAAGAGCAGCATCGGCATGCTTTTCACGTCGTTTGGTAGAAATCCACACGCGCGTTCTGCCAAAAGCACCATTTGCATGCATATCGTGTGGTTTTGCAGAAAACTGCGTCCGCGTCTACCAAAAGATGCATGTGCATGCTTAAAACGCGTTTTGGCACAAATCCATGTGCGGATGTTAAAAAGAGCAGCATCGGCATGCTTTTCACGTCGTTTGGTAGAAATCCACACGCGCGTTCTGCCAAAAGCACCATTTGCATGCATATCGTGTGGTTTTGCAGAAAACTGCGTCCGCGTCTACCAAAAGATGCATGCGCATGCTTAAAACGCGTTTTGGCACAAATCCATGTGCGGATGTTAAAAAGAGCAGCATCGGCATGCTTTTCACGTCGTTTGGTAGAAATCCACACGCGCGTTCTGCCAAAAGCACATTTGCATGCCTATCGTGTGGTTTTGCAGAAAACTGCGTCCGCGTCTACCAAAAGATGCATGCGCATGCTTAAAACGCGTTTTGGCACAAATCCATGTGCGGATGTTAAAAAGAGCAGCATCGGCATGCTTTTCACGTCGTTTGGTAGAAATCCACACGCGCGTTCTGCCAAAAGCACCATTTGCATGCATATCGTGTGGTTTTGCAGAAAACTGCGTCCGCGTCTACCAAAAGATGCATGCGCATGCTTAAAACGCGTTTTGGCACAAATCCATGTGCGGATGTTAAAAAGAGCAGCATCGGCATGCTTTTCACGTCGTTTGGTAGAAATCCACGCGCGCGTTCTGCCAAAAGCACCATTTGCATGCATATCGTGTGGTTTTGCAGAAAACTGCGTCCGCGTCTACCAAAAGATGCATGCGCATGCTTAAAACGCGTTTTGGCACAAATCCATGTGCGGTGCTAAAAAGAGCAGCATCGGCATGCTTTTCACGTCGTTTGGTAGAAATCCACACGCGCGTTCTGCCAAAAGCACCATTTGCATGCATATCGTGTGGTTTTGCAGAAAACTGCGTCCGCGTCTACCAAAAGATGCATGCGCATGCTTAAAACGCGTTTTGGCACAAATCCATGTGCGGATGTTAAAAAGAGCAGCATCGGCATGCTTTTCACGTCGTTTGGTAGAAATCCACACGCGCGTTCTGCCAAAAGCACCATTTGCATGCATATCGTGTGGTTTTGCAGAAAACTGCGTCCGCGTCTACCAAAAGATGCATGCGCATGCTTAAAACGCGTTTTGGCACAAATCCATGTGCGGATGTTAAAAAGAGCAGCATCGGCATGCTTTTCACGTCGTTTGGTAGAAATCCACGCGCGCGTTCTGCCAAAAGCACCATTTGCATGCATATCGTGTGGTTTTGCAGAAAACTGCGTCCGCGTCTACCAAAAGATGCATGCGCATGCTTAAAACGCGTTTTGGCACAAATCCATGTGCGGATGTTAAAAGAGCAGCATCGGCATGCTTTTCACGTCGTTTGGTAGAAATCCACACGCGCGTTCTGCCAAAAGCACCATTTGCATGCATATCGTGTGGTTTTGCAGAAAACTGCGTCCGCGTCTACCAAAAGATGCATGCGCATGCTTAAAACGCGTTTTGGCACAAATCCATGTGCGGATGTTAAAAAGAGCAGCATCGGCATGCTTTTCACGTCGTTTGGTAGAAATCCACGCGCGCGTTCTGCCAAAACCACCATTTGCATGCATATCGTGTGGTTTTGCAGAAAACTGCGTCCGCGTCTACCAAAAGATGCATGCGCATGCTAAAACGCGTTTTGGCACAAATCCATGTGCGGATGTTAAAAAGAGCAGCATCGGCATGCTTTTCACGTCGTTTGGTAGAAATCCACACGCGCGTTCTGCCAAAAGCACCATTTGCATGCATATCGTGTGGTTTTGCAGAAAACTGCGTCCGCGTCTACCAAAAGATGCATGTGCATGCTAAAAACGCGTTTTGGCACAAATCCATGTGCGGATGTTAAAAAGAGCAGCATCGGCATGCTTTTCACGTCGTTTGGTAGAAATCCACACGCGCGTTCTGCCAAAAGCACCATTTGCATGCATATCGTGTGGTTTTGCAGAAAACTGCGTCCGCGTCTACCAAAAGATGCATGCGCATGCTTAAAACGCGTTTTGGCACAAATCCATGTGCGGATGTTAAAAAGAGCAGCATCGGCATGCTTTCACGTCGTTTGGTAGAAATCCACACGCGCGTTCTGCCAAAAGCACCATTTGCATGCATATCGTGTGGTTTTGCAGAAAACTGCGTCCGCGTCTACCAAAAGATGCATGCGCATGCTTAAAACGCGTTTGGCACAAATCCATGTGCGGATGTTAAAAAGAGCAGCATCGGCATGCTTTTCACGTCGTTTGGTAGAAATCCACACGCGCGTTCTGCCAAAAGCACCATTTGCATGCATATCGTGTGTTTTGCAGAAAACTGCGTCCGCGTCTACCAAAAGATGCATGCGCATGCTTAAAACGCGTTTGGCACAAATCCATGTGCGGATGTTAAAAAGAGCAGCATCGGCATGCTTTTCACGTCGTTTGGTAGAAATCCACACGCGCGTTCTGCCAAAAGCACC
The DNA here is from genome assembly GCF_050947875.1 of Dermacentor variabilis. Classification (NCBI taxonomy): domain Eukaryota; kingdom Metazoa; phylum Arthropoda; class Arachnida; order Ixodida; family Ixodidae; genus Dermacentor; species Dermacentor variabilis. The sequence goes on along the minus strand of NW_027460464.1, from coordinate 7,718 downwards.
ATTTGCATGCATATCGTGTGGTTTTGCAGAAAACTGCGTCCGCGTCTACCAAAAGATGCATGCGCATGCTTAAAACGCGTTTTGGCACAAATCCATGTGCGGATGTTAAAAAGAGCAGCATCGGCATGCTTTTCACGTCGTTTGGTAGAAATCCACACGCGCGTTCTGCCAAAAGCACCATTTGCATGCATATCGTGTGGTTTTGCAGAAAACTGCGTCCGCGTCTACCAAAAGATGCATGTGCATGCTAAAAACGCGTTTTGGCACAAATCCATGTGCGGATGTTAAAAAGAGCAGCATCGGCATGCTTTTCACGTCGTTTGGTAGAAATCCACACGCGCGTTCTGCCAAAAGCACCATTTGCATGCATATCGTGTGGTTTTGCAGAAAACTGCGTCCGCGTCTACCAAAAGATGCATGCGCATGCTTAAAACGCGTTTTGGCACAAATCCATGTGCGGATGTTAAAAAGAGCAGCATCGGCATGCTTTTCACGTCGTTTGGTAGAAATCCACACGCGCGTTCTGCCAAAAGCACCATTTGCATGCATATCGTGTGGTTTTGCAGAAAACTGCGTCCGCGTCTACCAAAAGATGCATGCGCATGCTTAAAACGCGTTTTGGCACAAATCCATGTGCGGATGTTAAAAAGAGCAGCATCGGCATGCTTTTCACGTCGTTTGGTAGAAATCCACACGCGCGTTCTGCCAAAGCACCATTTGCATGCATATCGTGTGGTTTTGCAGAAAACTGCGTCCGCGTCTACCAAAAGATGCATGTGCATGCTAAAAACGCGTTTTGGCACAAATCCATGTGCGGATGTTAAAAAGAGCAGCATCGGCATGCTTTTCACGTCGTTTGGTAGAAATCCACACGCGCGTTCTGCCAAAAGCACCATTTGCATGCATATCGTGTGGTTTTGCAGAAAACTGCGTCCGCGTCTACCAAAAGATGCATGCGCATGCTTAAAACGCGTTTTGGCACAAATCCATGTGCGGATGTTAAAAAGAGCAGCATCGGCATGCTTTTCACGTCGTTTGGTAGAAATCCACACGCGCGTTCTGCCAAAAGCACCATTTGCATGCATATCGTGTGGTTTTGCAGAAAACTGCGTCCGCGTCTACCAAAAGATGCATGTGCATGCTAAAACGCGTTTTGGCACAAATCCATGTGCGGATGTTAAAAAGAGCAGCATCGGCATGCTTTTCACGTCGTTTGGTAGAAATCCACGCGCGCGTTCTGCCAAAAGCACCATTTGCATGCCTATCGTGTGGTTTTGCAGAAAACTGCGTCCGCGTCTACCAAAAGATGCATGCGCATGCTTAAAACGCGTTTTGGCACAAATCCATGTGCGGATGTTAAAAAGAGCAGCATCGGCATGCTTTTCACGTCGTTTGGTAGAAATCCACACGCGCGTTCTGCCAAAAGCACCATTTGCATGCATATCGTGTGGTTTTGCAGAAAACTGCGTCCGCGTCTACCAAAAGATGCATGCGCATGCTTAAAACGCGTTTGGCACAAATCCATGTGCGGATGTTAAAAAGAGCAGCATCGGCATGCTTTTCACGTCGTTTGGTAGAAATCCACGCGCGCGTTCTGCCAAAAGCACCATTTGCATGCATATCGTGTGGTTTTGCAGAAAACTGCGTCCGCGTCTACCAAAAGATGCATGCGCATGCTTAAAACGCGTTTTGGCACAAATCCATGTGCGGATGTTAAAAAGAGCAGCATCGGCATGCTTTTCACGTCGTTTGGTAGAAATCCACACGCGCGTTCTGCCAAAAGCACCATTTGCATGCATATCGTGTGGTTTTGCAGAAAACTGCGTCCGCGTCTACCAAAAGATGCATGCGCATGCTTAAAACGCGTTTTGGCACAAATCCATGTGCGGATGTTAAAAAGAGCAGCATCGGCATGCTTTTCACGTCGTTTGGTAGAAATCCACGCGCGCGTTCTGCCAAAAGCACCATTTGCATGCATATCGTGTGGTTTTGCAGAAAACTGCGTCCGCAGTCTACCAAAAGATGCATGCGCATGCTTAAAACGCGTTTTGGCACAAATCCATGTGCGGATGTTAAAAAGAGCAGCATCGGCATGCTTTTCACGTCGTTTGGTAGAAATCCACACGCGCGTTCTGCCAAAAGCACCATTTGCATGCATATCGTGTGGTTTTGCAGAAAACTGCGTCCGCGTCTACCAAAAGATGCATGCGCATGCTTAAAACGCGTTTTGCACAAATCCATGTGCGGATGTTAAAAAGAGCAGCATCGGCATGCTTTTCACGTCGTTTGGTAGAAATCCACACGCGCGTTCTGCCAAAAGCACCATTTGCATGCATATCGTGTGGTTTTGCAGAAAACTGCGTCCGCGTCTACCAAAAGATGCATGCGCATGCTTAAAACGCGTTTTGGCACAAATCCATGTGCGGATGTTAAAAAGAGCAGCATCGGCATGCTTTTCACGTCGTTTGGTAGAAATCCACGCGCGCGTTCTGCCAAAAGCCACCATTTGCATGCATATCGTGTGGTTTTGCAGAAAACTGCGTCCGCATCTACCAAAAGATGCATGCGCATGCTTAAAACGCGTTTTGGCACAAATCCATGTGCGGGTGCTAAAAAGAGCAGCATCGGCATGCTTTTCACGTCGTTTGGTAGAAATCCACACGCGCGTTCTGCCAAAAGCACCATTTGCATGCATATCGTGTGGTTTTGCAGAAAACTGCGTCCGCGTCTACCAAAAGATGCATGTGCATGCTAAAACGCGTTTTGGCACAAATCCATGTGCGGATGTTAAAAAGAGCAGCATCGGCATGCTTTTCACGTCGTTTGGTAGAAATCCACACGCGCGTTCTGCCAAAAGCACCATTTGCATGCATATCGTGTGGTTTTGCAGAAAACTGCGTCCGCATCTACCAAAAGATGCATGCGCATGCTTAAAACGCGTTTTGGCACAAATCCATGTGCGGGTGCTAAAAAGAGCAGCATCGGCATGCTTTTCACGTCGTTTGGTAGAAATCCACACGCGCGTTCTGCCAAAAGCACCATTTGCATGCATATCGTGTGGTTTTGCAGAAACTGCGTCCGCGTCTACCAAAAGATGCATGTGCATGCTAAAAACGCGTTTTGGCACAAATCCATGTGCGGATGTTAAAAAGAGCAGCATCGGCATGCTTTTCACGTCGTTTGGTAGAAATCCACACGCGCGTTCTGCCAAAAGCACCATTTGCATGCATATCGTGTGGTTTTGCAGAAAACTGCGTCCGCGTCTACCAAAAGATGCATGTGCATGCTTAAAACGCGTTTTGGCACAAATCCATGTGCGGATGTTAAAAAGAGCAGCATCGGCATGCTTTTCACGTCGTTTGGTAGAAATCCACACGCGCGTTCTGCCAAAAGCACCATTTGCATGCATATCGTGTGGTTTTGCAGAAAACTGCGTCCGCGTCTACCAAAAGATGCATGCGCATGCTTAAAACGCGTTTTGGCACAAATCCATGTGCGGATGTTAAAAAGAGCAGCATCGGCATGCTTTTCACGTCGTTTGGTAGAAATCCACACGCGCGTTCTGCCAAAAGCACCATTTGCATGCATATCGTGTGGTTTTGCAGAAAACTGCGTCCGCGTCTACCAAAAGATGCATGTGCATGCTAAAAACGCGTTTTGGCACAAATCCATGTGCGGATGTTAAAAAGAGCAGCTTCGGCATGCTTTTCACGTCGTTTGGTAGAAATCCACACGCGCGTTCTGCCAAAAGCACCATTTGCATGCATATCGTGTGGTTTTGCAGAAAACTGCGTCCGCGTCTACCAAAAGATGCATGCGCATGCTTAAAACGCGTTTTGGCACAAATCCATGTGCGGATGTTAAAAAGAGCAGCATCGGCATGCTTTTCACGTCGTTTGGTAGAAATCCACGCGCGCGTTCTGCCAAAAGCACCATTTGCATGCATATCGTGTGGTTTTGCAGAAAACTGCGTCCGCGTCTACCAAAAGATGCATGCGCATGCTAAAAACGCGTTTTGGCACAAATCCATGTGCGGATGTTAAAAAGAGCAGCATCGGCATGCTTTTCACGTCGTTTGGTAGAAATCCACACGCGCGTTCTGCCAAAAGCACCATTTGCATGCATATCGTGTGGTTTTGCAGAAAACTGCGTCCGCGTCTACCAAAAGATGCATGTGCATGCTTAAAACGCGTTTTGGCACAAATCCATGTGCGGATGTTAAAAAGAGCAGCATCGGCATGCTTTTCACGTCGTTTGGTAGAAATCCACACGCGCGTTCTGCCAAAAGCACCATTTGCATGCATATCGTGTGGTTTTGCAGAAAACTGCGTCCGCGTCTACCAAAAGATGCATGCGCATGCTTAAAACGCGTTTTGGCACAAATCCATGTGCGGGTGCTAAAAAGAGCAGCATCGGCATGCTTTTCACGTCGTTTGGTAGAAATCCACACGCGCGTTCTGCCAAAAGCACCATTTGCATGCATATCGTGTGGTTTTGCAGAAAACTGCGTCCGCGTCTACCAAAAGATGCATGCGCATGCTTAAAACGCGTTTTGGCACAAATCCATGTGCGGATGTTAAAAAGAGCAGCATCGGCATGCTTTTCACGTCGTTTGGTAGAAATCCACGCGCGCGTTCTGCCAAAAGCACCATTTGCATGCATATCGTGTGGTTTTGCAGAAAACTGCGTCCGCGTCTACCAAAAGATGCATGCGCATGCTTAAAACGCGTTTTGGCACAAATCCATGTGCGGATGTTAAAAAGAGCAGCATCGGCATGCTTTTCACGTCGTTTGGTAGAAATCCACGCGCGCGTTCTGCCAAAAGCACCATTTGCATGCATATCGTGTGGTTTTGCAGAAAACTGCGTCCGCGTCTACCAAAAGATGCATGCGCATGCTTAAAACGCGTTTTGGCACAAATCCATGTGCGGGTGCTAAAAAGAGCAGCATCGGCATGCTTTTCACGTCGTTTGGTAGAAATCCACACGCGCGTTCTGCCAAAAGCACCATTTGCATGCCTATCGTGTGGTTTTGCAGAAAACTGCGTCCGCGTCTACCAAAAGATGCATGCGCATGCTTAAAACGCGTTTTGGCACAAATCCATGTGCGGATGTTAAAAAGAGCAGCATCGGCATGCTTTTCACGTCGTTTGGTAGAAATCCACACGCGCGTTCTGCCAAAAGCACCATTTGCATGCATATCGTGTGGTTTTGCAGAAAACTGCGTCCGCGTCTACCAAAAGATGCATGCGCATGCTTAAAACGCGTTTGGCACAAATCCATGTGCGGGATGTAAAAAGAGCAGCATCGGCATGCTTTTCACGTCGTTTGGTAGAAATCCACGCGCGCGTTCTGCCAAAAGCACCATTTGCATGCATATCGTGTGGTTTTGCAGAAAACTGCGTCCGCGTCTACCAAAAGATGCATGCGCATGCTTAAAACGCGTTTGGCACAAATCCATGTGCGGGTGCTAAAAAGAGCAGCATCGGCATGCTTTTCACGTCGTTTGGTAGAAATCCACACGCGCGTTCTGCCAAAAGCACCATTTGCATGCATATCGTGTGGTTTTGCAGAAAACTGCGTCCGCGTCTACCAAAAGATGCATGTGCATGCTAAAAACGCGTTTTGGCACAAATCCATGTGCGGATGTTAAAAAGAGCAGCTTCGGCATGCTTTTCACGTCGTTTGGTAGAAATCCACAGCGCGCGTTCTGCCAAAACCACCATTTGCATGCATATCGTGTGGTTTTGCAGAAAACTGCGTCCGCATCTACCAAAAGATGCATGCGCATGCTTAAAACGCGTTTTGGCACAAATCCATGTGCGGGTGCTAAAAAGAGCAGCATCGGCATGCTTTTCACGTCGTTTGGTAGAAATCCACACGCGCGTTCTGCAAAAGCACCATTTGCATGCATATCGTGTGGTTTTGCAGAAAACTGCGTCCGCGTCTACCAAAAGATGCATGTGCATGCTAAAAACGCGTTTTGGCACAAATCCATGTGCGGGTGTTAAAAAGAGCAGCATCGGCATGCTTTTCACGTCGTTTGGTAGAAATCCACACGCGCGTTCTGCCAAAAGCACCATTTGCATGCATATCGTGTGGTTTTGCAGAAAACTGCGTCCGCGTCTACCAAAAGATGCATGTGCATGCTAAAAACGCGTTTTGGCACAAATCCATGTGCGGATGTTAAAAAGAGCAGCATCGGCATGCTTTTCACGTCGTTTGGTAGAAATCCACACGCGCGTTCTGCCAAAAGCACCATTTGCATGCATATCGTGGTGGTTTTGCAGAAAACTGCGTCCGCGTCTACCAAAAGATGCATGCGCATGCTTAAAACGCGTTTTGGCACAAATCCATGTGCGGGTGCTAAAAAGAGCAGCATCGGCATGGCTTTTCACGTCGTTTGGTAGAAATCCACACGCGCGTTCTGCCAAAAGCACCATTTGCATGCATATCGTGTGGTTTTGCAGAAAACTGCGTCCGCGTCTACCAAAAGATGCATGTGCATGCTAAAAACGCGTTTTGGCACAAATCCATGTGCGGATGTTAAAAAGAGCAGCATCGGCATTGCTTTTCACGTCGTTTGGTAGAAATCCACTCGCGCGTTCTGCCAAAAGCACCATTTGCATGCATATCGTGTGGTTTTGCAGAAAACTGCGTCCGCGTCTACCAAAAGATGCATGCGCATGCTTAAAACGCGTTTGGCACAAATCCATGTGCGGATGTTAAAAAGAGCAGCATCGGCATGCTTTTCACGTCGTTTGGTAGATATCCACACGCGCGTTCTGCCAAAAGCACCATTTGCATGCATATCGTGTGGTTTTGCAGAAAACTGCGTCCGCGTCTACCAAAAGATGCATGCTGCATGCTTAAAACGCGTTTTGGCACAAATCCATGTGCGGATGTTAAAAAGAGCAGCATCGGCATGCTTTTCACGTCGTTTGGTAGAATCCACACGCGCGTTCTGCCAAAAGCACCATTTGCATGCATATCGTGTGGTTTTGCAGAAAACTGCGTCCGCGTCTACCAAAAGATGCATGTGCATGCTAAAACGCGTTTTGGCACAAATCCATGTGCGGATGTTAAAAAGAGCAGCATCGGCATGCTTTTCACGTCGTTGGTAGAAATCCACACGCGCGTTCTGCCAAAAGCACCATTTGCATGCATATCGTGTGGTTTTGCAGAAAACTGAGTCCGCGTCTACCAAAAGATGCATGCGCATGCTTAAAAACGCGTTTTGGCACAAATCCATGTGCGGATGTTAAAAAGAGCAGCATCGGCATGCTTTTCACGTCGTTTGGTAGAAATCCACGCGCGCGTTCTGCCAAAAGCAACATTTGCATGCCTATCGTGTGGTTTTGCAGAAAACTGCGTCCGCGTCTACCAAAAGATGCATGCGCATGCTAAAAACGCGTTTTGGCACAAATCCATGTGCGGATGTTAAAAAAGAGCAGCATCGGCATGCTTTTCACGTCGTTTGGTAGAAATCCACGCGCGCGTTCTGCCAAAAGCACCATTTTGCATGCCTATCGTGTGGTTTTGCAGAAAACTGCGTCCGCGTCTACCAAAAGATGCATGCGCATGCTTAAAACGCGTTTTGGCACAAATCCATGTGCGGGTGCTTAAAAAGAGCAGCATCGGCATGCTTTTCACGTCGTTTGGTAGAAATCCACACGCGCGTTCTGCCAAAAGCACCATTTGCATGCATATCGTGTGGTT
>NW_027460463.1:0-75155 GCF_050947875.1 Dermacentor variabilis | reverse complement strand
TGCATCTTTTGGTAGACGCGGACGCAGTTTTCTGCAAAACCACACGATAGGCATGTAAATGGTGCTTTTGGCAGAACGCGCGCGTGGATTTCTACCAAACGACGTGAAAAGCATGCCGATGCTGCTCTTTTTAGCACCCGCACATGGATTTGTGCCAAAACGCGTTTTAAGCATGCGCATGCATCTTTTGGTAGACGCGGACGCAGTTTTCTGCAAAACCACACGATATGCATGCAAATGTGCTTTTCGCAGAACGCTCGCGTGGATTTCTACCAAACGACGTGAAAAGCATGCCGATGCTGCTCTTTTTAACATCCGCACATGGATTTGTGCCAAAACGCGTTTTAAGCATGCGCAGGCATCTTTTGGTAGACGCGGACGCAGTTTTCTGCAAAACCACACGATAGGCATGCAAATGGTGCTTTTGGCAGAACGCGCGCGTGGATTTCTACCAAACGACGTGAAAAGCATGCCGATGCTGCTCTTTTTAGCACCCGCACATGGATTTGTGCCAAAACGCGTTTTAAGCATGCGCATGCATCTTTTGGTTGACGCGGACGCAGTTTTCTGCAAAACTACACGATATGCATGCAAATGGTGCTTTTCGCAGAACGCGCGCGTGGATTTCTACCAAACGACGTGAAAAGCATGCCGATGCTGCTCTTTTTAACATCCGCACATGGATTTGTGCCAAAACGCGTTTTAAGCATGCGCATGCATCTTTTGGTAGACGCGGACGCAGTTTTCTGCAAAACCACACGATATGCATGCAAATGGTGCTTTTGGCAGAACGCGCGCGTGGATTTCTACCAAACGACGTGAAAAGCATGCCGATGCTGCTCTTTTTAGCACCCGCACATGGATTTGTGCCAAAACGCGTTTTAAGCATGCGCATGCATCTTTTGGTTGACGCGGACGCAGTTTTCTGCAAAACTACACGATATGCATGCAAATGGTGCTTTTCGCAGAACGCGCGCGTGGATTTCTACCAAACGACGTGAAAAGCATGCCGATGCTGCTCTTTTTAACATCCGCACATGGATTTGTGCCAAAACGCGTTTTAAGCATGCGCATGCATCTTTTGGTAGACGCGGACGCAGTTTTCTGCAAAACCACACGATATGCATGCAAATGGTGCTTTTGGCAGAACGCGCGCGTGGATTTCTACCAAACGACGTGAAAAGCATGCCGATGCTGCTCTTTTTAGCACCCGCACATGGATTTGTGCCAAAACGCGTTTTAAGCATGAGCATGCATCTTTTGGTAGACGCGGACGCAGTTTTCTGCAAAACCACACGATATGCATGCAAATGGTGGTTTTGGCAGAACGCGCGCGTGGATTTCTACCAAACGACGTGAAAAGCATGCCGATGCTGCTCTTTTTAACATCCGCACATGGATTTGTGCCAAAGCGCGTTTTAAGCATGCGCATGCATCTTTTGGTAGACGCGGACGCAGTTTTCTGCAAAACCACACGATAGGCATGCAAATGGTGCTTTTGGCAGAACGCGCGCGTGGATTTCTACCAAACGACGTGAAAAGCATGCCGATGCTGCTCTTTTTAACATCCGCACATGGATTTGTGCCAAAGCGCGTTTTAAGCATGCGCATGCATCTTTTGGTAGACGCGGACGCAGTTTTCTGCAAAACCACACGATAGGCATGCAAATGGTGCTTTTGGCAGAACGCGCGCGTGGATTTCTACCAAACGACGTGAAAAGCATGCCGATGCTGCTCTTTTTAGCACCCGCACATGGATTTGTGCCAAAGCGCGTTTTAAGCATGCGCATGCATCTTTTGGTAGACGCGGACGCAGTTTTCTGCAAAACCACACGATAGGCATGCAAATGGTGCTTTTGGCAGAACGCGCGCGTGGATTTCTACCAAACGACGTGAAAAGCATGCCGATGCTGCTCTTTTTAGCACCCGCACATGGATTTGTGCCAAAACGCGTTTTAAGCATGCGCATGCATCTTTTGGTAGACGCGGACGCAGTTTTCTGCAAAACCACACGATATGCTTGCAAATGGTGCTTTTGGCAGAACGCGCGCGTGGATTTCTACCAAACGACGTGAAAAGCATGCCGATGCTGCTCTTTTTACCATCCGCACATGGATTTGTGCCAAAACGCGTTTTGAGCATGCGCATGCATCTTTTGGTAGACGCGGACGCAGTTTTCTGCAAAACCACACGATAGGCATGCAAATGGTGCTTTTGGCAGAACGCGCGCGTGGATTTCTACCAAACGACGTGAAAAGCATGCCGATGCTGCTCTTTTTAGCACCCGCACATGGATTTGTGCCCAAACGCGTTTTAAGCATGCGCATGCATCTTTTGGTAGACGCGGACGCAGTTTTCTGCAAAACCACACGATATGCATGCAAATGGTGCTTTTGGCAGAACGCGCGTGTGGATTTCTACCAAACGACGTGAAAAGCATGCCGATGCTGCTCTTTTTAGCACCCGCACATGGATTTGTGCCAAAACGCGTTTTAAGCATGCGCATGCATCTTTTGGTAGACGCGGACGCAGTTTTCTGCAAAACCACACGATAGGCATGCAAATGGTGCTTTTGGCAGAACGCGCGCGTGGATTTCTACCAAACGACGTGAAAAGCATGCCGATGCTGCTCTTTTTAGCACCCGCACATGGATTTGTGCCAAAACGCGTTTTAAGCATGCGCATGCATCTTTTGGTAGACGCGGACGCAGTTTTCTGCAAAACCACACGATAGGCATGCAAATGGTGCTTTTGGCAGAACGCGCGCGTGGATTTCTACCAAACGACGTGAAAAGCATGCGGATGCTGCTCTTTTTAGCACCCGCACATGGATTTGTGCCAAAACGCGTTTTAAGCATGCGCATGCATCTTTTGGTAGACGCGGACGCAGTTTTCTGCAAAACCACACGATATGCATGCAAATGGTGCTTTTGGCAGAACGCGCGTGTGGATTTCTACCAAACGACGTGAAAAGCATGCCGATGCTGCTCTTTTTAGCACCCGCACATGGATTTGTGCCAAAACGCGTTTTAAGCATGCGCATGCATCTTTTGGTAGACGCGGACGCAGTTTTCTGCAAAACCACACGATAGGCATGCAAATGGTGCTTTTGGCAGAACGCGCGCGTGGATTTCTACCAAACGACGTGAAAAGCATGCCGATGCTGCTCTTTTTAGCACCCGCACATGGATTTGTGCCAAAACGCGTTTTAAGCATGCGCATGCATCTTTTGGTAGACGCGGACGCAGTTTTCTGCAAAACCACACGATAGGCATGCACATGGTGCTTTTGGCAGAACGCGCGCGTGGATTTCTACCAAACGACGTGAAAAGCATGCGGATGCTGCTCTTTTTAGCACCCGCACATGGATTTGTGCCAAAACGCGTTTTAAGCATGCGCATGCATCTTTTGGTTGACGCGGACGCAGTTTTCTGCAAAACTACACGATATGCATGCAAATGGTGCTTTTCGCAGAACGCGCGCGTGGATTTCTACCAAACGACGTGAAAAGCATGCCGATGCTGCTCTTTTTAACATCCGCACATGGATTTGTGCCAAAACGCGTTTTAAGCATGCGCATGCATCTTTTGGTAGACGCGGACGCAGTTTTCTGCAAAACCACACGATATGCATGCAAATGGTGCTTTTGGCAGAACACGCGCGTGGATTTCTACCAAACGACGTGAAAAGCATGCCGATGCTGCTCTTTTTAGCACCCGCACATGGATTTGTGCCAAAACGCGTTTTAAGCATGAGCATGCATCTTTTGGTAGACGCGGACGCAGTTTTCTGCAAAACCACACGATATGCATGCAAATGGTGGTTTTGGCAGAACGCGCGCGTGGATTTCTACCAAACGACGTGAAAAGCATGCCGATGCTGCTCTTTTTAACATCCGCACATGGATTTGTGCCAAAGCGCGTTTTAAGCATGCGCATGCATCTTTTGGTAGACGCGGACGCAGTTTTCTGCAAAACCACACGATAGGCATGCAAATGGTGCTTTTGGCAGAACGCGCGCGTGGATTTCTACCAAACGACGTGAAAAGCATGCCGATGCTGCTCTTTTTAACATCCGCACATGTATTTGTGCCAAAGCGCGTTTTAAGCATGCGCATGCATCTTTTGGTAGACGCGGACGCAGGTTTCTGCAAAACCACACGATAGGCATGCAAATGGTGCTTTTGGCAGAACGCGCGCGTGGATTTCTACCAAACGACGTGAAAAGCATGCCGATGCTGCTCTTTTTAGCACCCGCACATGGATTTGTGCCAAAGCGCGTTTTAAGCATGCGCATGCATCTTTTGGTAGACGCGGACGCAGTTTTCTGCAAAACCACACGATAGGCATGCAAATGGTGCTTTTGGCAGAACGCGCGCGTGGATTTCTACCAAACGACGTGAAAAGCATGCCGATGCTGCTCTTTTTAGCACCCGCACATGGATTTGTGCCAAAACGCGTTTTAAGCATGCGCATGCATCTTTTGGTAGACGCGGACGCAGTTTTCTGCAAAACCACACGATATGCTTGCAAATGGTGCTTTTGGCAGAACGCGCGCGTGGATTTCTACCAAACGACGTGAAAAGCATGCCGATGCTGCTCTTTTTACCATCCGCACATGGATTTGTGCCAAAACGCGTTTTGAGCATGCGCATGCATCTTTTGGTAGACGCGGACGCAGTTTTCTGCAAAACCACACGATAGGCATGCAAATGGTGCTTTTGGCAGAACGCGCGCGTGGATTTCTACCAAACGACGTGAAAAGCATGCCGATGCTGCTCTTTTTAGCACCCGCACATGCATTTGTGCCCAAACGTGTTTTAAGCATGCGCATGCATCTTTTGGTAGACGCGGACGCAGTTTTCTGCAAAACCACACGATATGCATGCAAATGGTGCTTTTGGCAGAAGGCGCGTGTGGATTTCTACCAAACGACGTGAAAAGCATGCCGATGCTGCTCTTTTTAGCACCCGGACATGGATTTGTGCCAAAACGCGTTTTAAGCATGCGCATGCATCTTTTGGTAGACGCGGACGCAGTTTTCTGCAAAACCACACGATAGGCATGCAAATGGTGCTTTTGGCAGAACGCGCGCGTGGATTTCTACCAAACGACGTGAAAAGCATGCCGATGCTGCTCTTTTTAGCACCCGCACATGGATTTGTGCCAAAACGCGTTTTAAGCATGCGCATGCATCTTTTGGTAGACGCGGACGCAGTTTTCTGCAAAACCACACGATAGGCATGCAAATGGTGCTTTTGGCAGAACGCGCGCGTGGATTTCTACCAAACGACGTGAAAAGCATGCGGATGCTGCTCTTTTTAGCACCCGCACATGGATTTGTGCCAAAACGCGTTTTAAGCATGCGCATGCATCTTTTGGTTGACGCGGACGCAGTTTTCTGCAAAACTACACGATATGCATGCAAATGGTGCTTTTCGCAGAACGCGCGCGTGGATTTCTACCAAACGACGTGAAAAGCATGCCGATGCTGCTCTTTTTAACATCCGCACATGGATTTGTGCCAAAACGCGTTTTAAGCATGCGCATGCATCTTTTGGTAGACGCGGACGCAGTTTTCTGCAAAACCACACGATATGCATGCAAATGGTGCTTTTGGCAGAACGCACGCGTGGATTTCTACCAAACGACGTGAAAAGCATGCCGATGCTGCTCTTTTTAGCACCCGCACATGGATTTGTGCCAAAACGCGTTTTAAGCATGAGCATGCATCTTTTGGTAGACGCGGACGCAGTTTTCTGCAAAACCACACGATATGCATGCAAATGGTGGTTTTGGCAGAACGCGCGCGTGGATTTCTACCAAACGACGTGAAAAGCATGCCGATGCTGCTCTTTTTAACATCCGCACATGGATTTGTGCCAAAGCGCGTTTTAGGCATGCGCATGCATCTTTTGGTAGACGCGGACGCAGTTTTCTGCAAAACCACACGATATGCTTGCAAATGGTGCTTTTGGCAGAACGCGCGCGTGGATTTCTACCAAACGACGTGAAAAGCATGCCGATGCTGCTCTTTTTACCATCCGCACATGGATTTGTGCCAAAACGCGTTTTAAGCATGAGCATGCATCTTTTGGTAGACGCGGACGCAGTTTTCTGCAAAACCACACGATATGCATGCAAATGGTGGTTTTGGCAGAACGCGCGCGTGGATTTCTACCAAACAACGTGAAAAGCATGCCGATGCTGCTCTTTTTAGCACCCGCACATGGATTTGTGCCAAAACGTGTTTTTAGCATGCACATGCATCTTTTGGTAGACGCGGACGCAGTTTTCTGCAAAACCACACGATATGCATGCAAATGGTGCTTTTGGCAGAACGCGCGTGTGGATTTCTACCAAACGACGTGAAAAGCATGCCGATGCTGCTCTTTTTAGCACGCGCACATGGATTTGTGCCAAAACGCGTTTTAAGCATGCGCATGCATCTTTTGGTAGACGCGGACGCAGTTTTCTACAAAACCACACGATATGCATGCAAATGCTGCTTTTGGCAGAACGCGCGCGTGGATTTCTACCAAACGACGTGAAAACCATGCCGATGCTGCTCTTTTTAGCACCCGCACATGGATTTGTGCCACAACGCGTTTTTAGCATGCACATGCATCTTTGGTAGACGCGGACGCAGTTTTCTGCAAAACCACACGGTATGCATGCAAATGGTGCTTTTGGCAGAACGCGCGCGTGGATTTCTACCAAACGACGTGAAAAGCATGCCGATGCTGCTCTTTTTAGCACCCGCACATGGATTTGTGCCAAAACGCGTTTTAAGCATGCGCATGCATCTTTTGGTAGACGGGGACGCAGTTTTCTGCAAAACCACACGATATGCATGCAAATGGTGCTTTTGGCAGAACGCACGCGTGGATTTCTACCAAACGACGTGAAAAGCATGCGGATGCTGCTCTTTTTAGCACCCGCACATGGATTTGTGCCAAAACGCGTTTTAAGCATGCGCATGCATCTTTTGGTAGACGCGGACGCAGTTTTCTGCAAAACCACACGATAGGCATGCAAATGGTGCTTTTGGCAGAACGCGCGCGTGGATTTCTACCAAACGACGTGAAAAGCATGCCGATGCTGCTCTTTTTAGCACCCGCACATGGATTTGTGCCAAAACGCGTTTTAAGCATGCGCATGCATCTTTTGGTAGACGCGGACGCAGTTTTCTGCAAAACCACACGATATGCATGCAAATGGTGCTTTTGGCAGAACGCGCGCGTGGATTTCTACCAAACGACGTGAAAAGCATGCCGATGCTGCTCTTTTTAACATCCGCACATGGATTTGTGCCAAAGGGCGTTTTAAGCATGCGCATGCATCTTTTGGTAGACGCGGGCGCAGTTTTCTGCAAAACCACACGATAGGCATGCAAATGGTGCTTTTGGCAGAACGCGCGCGTGGATTTCTACCAAACGACGTGAAAAGCATGCCGATGCTGCTCTTTTTAGCACCCGCACATGGATTTGTGCCAAAACGCGTTTTAAGCATGAGCGTGCATCTTTTGGTAGACGCGGACGCAGTTTTCTGCAAAACCACACGATATGCATGCAAATGGTGCTTTTGGCAGAACGCGCGCGTGGATTTCTACCAAACGACTTGAAAAGCATGCCGATGCTGCTCTTTTTAACATCCGCACATGGATTTGTGCCAAAACGCGTTTTAAGCATGCGCATGCATCTTTTGGTAGACGCGGACGCAGTTTTCTGCAAAACCACACGACAGGCATGCAAATGGTGCTTTTGGCAGAACGCGCGCGTGGATTTCTACCAAACGACGTGGAAAGCATGCCGATGCTGCTCTTTTTAGCACCCTCACATGGATTTGTGCCAAAGCGCGTTTTAAGCATGAGCATGCATCTTTTGGTAGACGCGGACGCAGTTTTCTGCAAAACCACACGATAGGCATGCAAATGGTGCTTTTGGCAGAACGCGCGCGTGGATTTCTACCAAACGACGTGAAAAGCATGCCGATGATGCTCTTTTTAGCACCCGCACATGGATTTGTGCCAAAACGCGTTTTAAGCATGCGCATGCATCTTTTGGTAGACGCGGACGCAGTTTTCTGCAAAACCACACGATATGCATGCAAATGGTGCTTTTGGCAGAACGCGTGCGTGGATTTCTACCAAACGACGTGAAAAGCATGCCGATGCTGCTCTTTTTAACATCCGCACATGGATTTGTGCCAAAGCGCGTTTTAAGCATGCGCATGCATCTTTTGGTAGACGCGGACGCAGTTTTCTGCAAAACCACACGATAGGCATGCAAATGGTGCTTTTGGCAGAACGCGCGCGTGGATTTCTACCAAACGACGTGAAAAGCATGCCGATGCTGCTCTTTTTAGCACCCGCACATGGATTTGTGCCAAAACGCGTTTTAAGCATGCGCATGCATCTTTTGGTAGACGCGGACGCAGTTTTCTGCAAAACCACACGATATGCATGCAAATGGTGCTTTTGGCAGAACGCGCGCGTGGATTTCTACCAAACGACGTGAAAAGCATGCCGATGCTGCTCTTTTTAGCATCCGCACATGGATTTGTGCCAAAACGCGTTTTTAGCATGCACATGCATCTTTTGGTAGACGCGGACGCAGTTTTCTGCAAAACCACACGATAGGCATGCAAATGGTGCTTTTGGCAGAACGCGCGCGTGGATTTCTACCAAACGACGTGAAAAGCATGCCGATGCTGCTCTTTTTAGCACCCGCACATGGATTTGTGCCAAAACGCGTTTTAAGCATGCGCATGCATCTTTTGGTAGACGCGGACGCAGTTTTCTGCAAAACCACACGATATGCATGCAAATGGTGCTTTTGGCAGAACGCGCGCGTGGATTTCTACCAAACGACGTGAAAAGCATGCCGATGCTGCTCTTTTTAACATCCGCACATGGATTTGTGCCAAAACGCGTTTTGAGCATGCGCATGCATCTTTTGGTAGACGCGGACGCAGTTTTCTGCAAAACCACACGATAGGCATGCAAATGGTGCTTTTGGCAGAACGCGCGCGTGGATTTCTACCAAACGACGTGAAAAGCATGCCGATGCTGCTCTTTTTAGCACCCGCACATGGATTTGTGCCAAAACGCGTTTTAAGCATGCGCATGCATCTTTTGGTAGACGCGGACGCAGTTTTCTGCAAAACCACACGATATGCATGCAAATGGTGCTTTTGGCAGAACGCGTGCGTGGATTTCTACCAAACGACGTGAAAAGCATGCCGATGCTGCTCTTTTTAACATCCGCACATGGATTTGTGCCAAAGCGCGTTTTAAGCATGCGCATGCATCTTTTGGTAGACGCGGACGCAGTTTTCTGCAAAACCACACGATAGGCATGCAAATGGTGCTTTTGGCAGAACGCGCGCGTGGATTTCTACCAAACGACGTGAAAAGCATGCCGATGCTGCTCTTTTTAGCACCCGCACATGGATTTGTGCCAAAACGCGTTTTAAGCATGCGCATGCATCTTTTGGTAGACGCGGACGCAGTTTTCTGCAAAACCACACGATATGCATGCAAATGGTGCTTTTGGCAGAACGCGCGCGTGGATTTCTACCAAACGACGTGAAAAGCATGCCGATGCTGCTCTTTTTAGCACCCGCACATGGATTTGTGCCAAAACGCGTTTTAAGCATGCGCATGCATCTTTTGGTAGACGCGGACGCAGTTTTCTGCAAAACCACACGATATGCATGCAAATGGTGCTTTTGGCAGAACGCGCGCGTGGATTTCTACCAAACGACGTGAAAAGCATGCCGATGCTGCTCTTTTTAACATCCGCACATGGATTTGTGCCAAAGGGCGTTTTAAGCATGCGCATGCATCTTTTGGTAGACGCGGGCGCAGTTTTCTGCAAAACCACACGATAGGCATGCAAATGGTGCTTTTGGCAGAACGCGCGCGTGGATTTCTACCAAACGACGTGAAAAGCATGCCGATGCTGCTCTTTTTAGCACCCGCACATGGATTTGTGCCAAAACGCGTTTTAAGCATGAGCGTGCATCTTTTGGTAGACGCGGACGCAGTTTTCTGCAAAACCACACGATATGCATGCAAATGGTGCTTTTGGCAGAACGCGCGCGTGGATTTCTACCAAACGACTTGAAAAGCATGCCGATGCTGCTCTTTTTAACATCCGCACATGGATTTGTGCCAAAACGCGTTTTAAGCATGCGCATGCATCTTTTGGTAGACGCGGACGCAGTTTTCTGCAAAACCACACGATAGGCATGCAAATGGTGCTTTTGGCAGAACGCGCGCGTGGATTTCTACCAAACGACGTGGAAAGCATGCCGATGCTGCTCTTTTTAGCACCCTCACATGGATTTGTGCCAAAGCGCGTTTTAAGCATGAGCATGGATCTTTTGGTAGACGCGGACGCAGTTTTCTGCAAAACCACACGATAGGCATGCAAATGGTGCTTTTGGCAGAACGCGCGCGTGGATTTCTACCAAACGACGTGAAAAGCATGCCGATGATGCTCTTTTTAGCACCCGCACATGGATTTGTGCCAAAACGCGTTTTAAGCATGCGCATGCATCTTTTGGTAGACGCGGACGCAGTTTTCTGCAAAACCACACGATATGCATGCAAATGGTGCTTTTGGCAGAACGCGTGCGTGGATTTCTACCAAACGACGTGAAAAGCATGCCGATGCTGCTCTTTTTAACATCCGCACATGGATTTGTGCCAAAGCGCGTTTTAAGCATGCGCATGCATCTTTTGGTAGACGCGGACGCAGTTTTCTGCAAAACCACACGATAGGCATGCAAATGGTGCTTTTGGCAGAACGCGCGCGTGGATTTCTACCAAACGACGTGAAAAGCATGCCGATGCTGCTCTTTTTAGCACCCGCACATGGATTTGTGCCAAAACGCGTTTTAAGCATGCGCATGCATCTTTTGGTAGACGCGGACGCAGTTTTCTGCAAAACCACACGATATGCATGCAAATGGTGCTTTTGGCAGAACGCGCGCGTGGATTTCTACCAAACGACGTGAAAAGCATGCCGATGCTGCTCTTTTTAGCATCCGCACATGGATTTGTGCCAAAACGCGTTTTTAGCATGCACATGCATCTTTTGGTAGACGCGGACGCAGTTTTCTGCAAAACCACACGATAGGCATGCAAATGGTGCTTTTGGCAGAACGCGCGCGTGGATTTCTACCAAACGACGTGAAAAGCATGCCGATGCTGCTCTTTTTAGCACCCGCACATGGATTTGTGCCAAAACGCGTTTTAAGCATGCGCATGCATCTTTTGGTAGACGCGGACGCAGTTTTCTGCAAAACCACACGATATGCATGCAAATGGTGCTTTTGGCAGAACGCGCGCGTGGATTTCTACCAAACGACGTGAAAAGCATGCCGATGCTGCTCTTTTTAACATCCGCACATGGATTTGTGCCAAAACGCGTTTTGAGCATGCGCATGCATCTTTTGGTAGACGCGGACGCAGTTTTCTGCAAAACCACACGATAGGCATGCAAATGGTGCTTTTGGCAGAACGCGCGCGTGGATTTCTACCAAACGACGTGAAAAGCATGCCGATGCTGCTCTTTTTAGCACCCGCACATGGATTTGTGCCAAAACGCGTTTTAAGCATGCGCATGCATCTTTTGGTAGACGCGGACGCAGTTTTCTGCAAAACCACACGATATGCATGCAAATGGTGCTTTTGGCAGAACGCGTGCGTGGATTTCTACCAAACGACGTGAAAAGCATGCCGATGCTGCTCTTTTTAACATCCGCACATGGATTTGTGCCAAAGCGCGTTTTAAGCATGCGCATGCATCTTTTGGTAGACGCGGACGCAGTTTTCTGCAAAACCACACGATAGGCATGCAAATGGTGCTTTTGGCAGAACGCGCGCGTGGATTTCTACCAAACGACGTGAAAAGCATGCCGATGCTGCTCTTTTTAGCACCCGCACATGGATTTGTGCCAAAACGCGTTTTAAGCATGCGCATGCATCTTTTGGTAGACGCGGACGCAGTTTTCTGCAAAACCACACGATATGCATGCAAATGGTGCTTTTGGCAGAACGCGCGCGTGGATTTCTACCAAACGACGTGAAAAGCATGCCGATGCTGCTCTTTTTAGCACCCGCCCATGGATTTGTGCCAAAACGCGTTTTTAGCATGCACATGCATCTTTTGGTAGACGCGGACGCAGTTTTCTGCAAAACCACACGATATGCATGCAAATGGTGCTTTTGGCAGAACGCGCGTGTGGATTTCTACCAAACGACGTGAAAAGCATGCCGATGCTGCTCTTTTTAGCACCCGCACATGGATTTGTGCCAAAGCGCGTTTTAAGCATGCGCATGCATCTTTTGGTAGACGCGGACGCAGTTTTCTGCAAAACCACACGATAGGCATGCAAATGGTGCTTTTGGCAGAACGCGCGCGTGGATTTCTACCAAACGACGTGAAAAGCATGCCGATGCTGCTCTTTTTAGCACCCGCACATGGATTTGTGCCAAAACGCGTTTTAAGCATGCGCATGCATCTTTTGGTAGACGCGGACGCAGTTTTCTGCAAAACCACACGATATGCATGCAAATGGTGCTTTTGGCAGAACGCGCGCGTGGATTTCTACCAAACGACGTGAAAAGCATGCCGATGCTGCTCTTTTTAGCATCCGCACATGGATTTGTGCCAAAACGCGTTTTTAGCATGCACATGCATCTTTTGGTAGACGCGGACGCAGTTTTCTGCAAAACCACACGATAGGCATGCAAATGGTGCTTTTGGCAGAACGCGCGCGTGGATTTCTACCAAACGACGTGAAAAGCATGCCGATGCTGCTCTTTTTAGCACCCGCACATGGATTTGTGCCAAAACGCGTTTTAAGCATGCGCATGCATCTTTTGGTAGACGCGGACGCAGTTTTCTGCAAAACCACACGATATGCATGCAAATGGTGGTTTTGGCAGAACGCGCGCGTGGATTTCTACCAAACGACGTGAAAACCATGCCGATGCTGCTCTTTTTAGCACCCGCACATGGATTTGTGCCAAAACGCGTTTTTAGCATGCACATGCATCTTTTGGTAGACGCGGACGCAGTTTTCTGCAAAACCACACGATATGCATGCAAATGGTGCTTTTGGCAGAACGCGCGTGTGGATTTCTACCAAACGACGTGAAAAGCATGCTGATGCTGCTCTTTTTAGCACCCGCACATGGATTTGTGCCAAAACGCGTTTTAAGCATGCGCATGCATCTTTTGGTAGACGCGGACGCAGTTTTCTGCAAAACCACACGATAGGCATGCAAATGGTGCTTTTGGCAGAACGCGCGCGTGGATTTCTACCAAACGACGTGAAAAGCATGCCGATGCTGCTCTTTTTAGCACCCGCACATGGATTTGTGCCAAAACGCGTTTTAAGCATGCGCATGCATCTTTTGGTAGACGCGGACGCAGTTTTCTGCAAAACCACACGATAGGCATGCAAATGGTGCTTTTGGCAGAACGCGCGCGTGGATTTCTACCAAACGACGTGAAAAGCATGCGGATGCTGCTCTTTTTAGCACCCGCACATGGATTTGTGCCAAAACGCGTTTTAAGCATGCGCATGCATCTTTCGGTAGACGCGGACGCAGTTTTCTGCAAAACTACACGATATGCATGCAAATGGTGCTTTTCGCAGAACGCGCGCGTGGATTTCTACCAAACGACGTGAAAAGCATGCCGATGCTGCTCTTTTTAACATCCGCACATGGATTTGTGCCAAAACGCGTTTTAAGCACGCGCATGCATCTTTTGGTAGACGCGGACGCAGTTTTCTGCAAAACCACACGATATGCATGCAAATGGTGCTTTTGGCAGAACGCGCTCGTGGATTTCTACCAAACGACGTGAAAAGCATGCCGATGCTGCTCTTTTTAACATCCGCACATGAATTTGTGCCAAAGCGCGTTTTAAGCATGCGCATGCATCTTTTGGTAGACGCGGACGCAGTTTTCTGCAAAACCACACGATAGGCATGCAAATGGTGCTTTTGGCAGAACGCGCGCGTGGATTTCTACCAAACGACGTGAAAAGCATGCCGATGCTGCTCTTTTTAGCACCCGCACATGGATTTGTGCCAAAACGCGTTTTAAGCATGCGCATGCATCTTTTGGTAGACGCGGACGCAGTTTTCTGCAAAACCACACGATATGCAAGCAAATGGTGGTTTTGGCAGAACGCGCGCGTGGATTTCTACCAAACGACGTGAAAACCATGCCGATGCTGCTCTTTTTAGCACCCGCACATGGATTTGTGCCAAAACGCGTTTTTAGCATGCACATGCATCTTTTGGTAGACGCGGACGCAGTTTTCTGCAAAACCACACGATATGCATGCAAATGGTGCTTTTGGCAGAACGCGCGTGTGGATTTCTACCAAACGACGTGAAAAGCATGCCGATGCTGCTCTTTTTAGCACCCGCACATGGATTTGTGCCAAAACGCGTTTTAAGCATGCGCATGCATCTTTTGGTAGACGCGGACGCAGTTTTCTGCAAAACCACACGATAGGCATGCAAATGGTGCTTTTGGCAGAACGCGCGCGTGGATTTCTACCAAACGACGTGAAAAGCATGCCGATGCTGCTCTTTTTAGCACCCGCACATGGATTTGTGCCAAAACACGTTTTAAGCATGCGCATGCATCTTTTGGTAGACGCGGACGCAGTTTTCTGCAAAACTACACGATATGCATGCAAATGGTGCTTTTCGCAGAACGCGCGCGTGGATTTCTACCAAACGACGTGAAAAGCATGCCGATGCTGCTCTTTTTAACATCCGCACATGGATTTGTGCCAAAACGCGTTTTAAGCATGCGCATGCATCTTTTGGTAGACGCGGACGCAGTTTTCTGCAAAACCACACGATATGCATGCAAATGGTGCTTTTGGCAGAACGCGCGCGTGGATTTCTACCAAACGACGTGAAAAGCATGCCGATGCTGCTCTTTTTAACATCCGAACATGGATTTGTGCCAAAGCGCGTTTTAAGCATGCGCATGCATCTTTTGGTAGACGCGGGCGCAGTTTTCTGCAAAACCACACGATAGGCATGCAAATGGTGCTTTTGGCAGAACGCGCGCGTGGATTTCTACCAAACGACGTGAAAAGCATACCGATGCTGCTCTTTTTAGCACCCGCACATGGATTTGTGCCAAAACGCGTTTTAAGCATGAGCATGCATCTTTTGGTAGACGCGGACGCAGTTTTCTGCAAAACCACACGATATGCATGCAAATGGTGGTTTTGGCAGAACGCGCGCGTGGATTTCTACCAAACGACGTGAAAAGCATGCCGATGCTGCTCTTTTTAGCACCCGCACATGGATTTGTGCCAAAACGCGTTTTTAGCATGCACATGCATCTTTTGGTAGACGCGGACGCAGTTTTCTGCAAAACCACACGATATGCATGCAAATGGTGCTTTTGGCAGAACGCGCGTGTGGATTTCTACCAAACGACGTGAAAAGCATGCCGATGCTGCTCTTTTTAGCACCCGCACATGGATTTGTGCCAAAACGCGTTTTAAGCATGCGCATGCATCTTTTGGTAGACGCGGACGCAGTTTTCTGCAAAACCACACGATAGGCATGCAAATGGTGCTTTTGGCAGAACGCGCGCGTGGATTTCTACCAAACGACGTGAAAAGCATGCCGATGCTGCTCTTTTTAGCACCCGCACATGGATTTGTGCCAAAACGCGTTTTAAGCATGCGCATGCATCTTTTGGTAGACGCGGACGCAGTTTTCTGCAAAACCACACGATATGCATGCAAATGGTGCTTTTGGCAGAACGCGCGCGTGGATTTCTACCAAACGACGTGAAAAGCATGCCGATGCTGCTCTTTTTAACATCCGCACATGGATTTGTGCCAAAGCGCGTTTTAAGCATGCGCATGCATCTTTTGGTAGACGCGGGCGCAGTTTTCTGCAAAACCACACGATAGGCATGCAAATGGTGCTTTTGGCAGAACGCGCGCGTGGATTTCTACCAAACGACGTGAAAAGCATGCCGATGCTGCTCTTTTTAGCACCCGCACATGGATTTGTGCCAAAACGCGTTTTAAGCATGAGCATGCATCTTTTGGTAGACGCGGACGCAGTTTTCTGCAAAACCACACGATATGCATGCAAATGGTGGTTTTGGCAGAACGCGCGCGTGGATTTCTACCAAACGACGTGAAAAGCATGCCGATGCTGCTCTTTTTAGCACCCGCACATGGATTTGTGCCAAAACGCGTTTTTAGCATGCACATGCATCTTTTGGTAGACGCGGACGCAGTTTTCTGCAAAACCACACGATAGGCATGCAAATGGTGCTTTTGGCAGAACGCGCGCGTGGATTTCTACCAAACGACGTGAAAAGCATGCCGATGCTGCTCTTTTTAGCACCCGCACATGGATTTGTGCCAAAGCGCGTTTTAAGCATGCGCATGCATATTTTGGTAGACGCGGACGCAGTTTTCTGCAAAACCACACGATAGGCATGCAAATGGTGCTTTTGGCAGAACGCGCGCGTGGATTTCTACCAAACGACGTGAAAAGCATGCCGATGCTGCTCTTTTTAGCACCCGCACATGGATTTGTGCCAAAACGCGTTTTAAGCATGCGCATGCATCTTTTGGTAGACGCGGACGCAGTTTTCTGCAAAACCACACGATATGCAAGCAAATGGTGGTTTTGGCAGAACGTGCGCGTGGATTTCTACCAAACGACGTGAAAACCATGCCGATGCTGCTCTTTTTAGCACCCGCACATGGATTTGTGCCAAAACGCGTTTTTAGCATGCACATGCATCTTTTGGTAGACGCGGACGCAGTTTTCTGCAAAACCACACGATATGCATGCAAATGGTGCTTTTGGCAGAACGCGCGTGTGGATTTCTACCAAACGACGTGAAAAGCATGCCGATGCTGCTCTTTTTAGCACCCGCACATGGATTTGTGCAAAAACGCGTTTTAAGCATGCGCATGCATCTTTTGGTAGACGCGGACGCAGTTTTCTGCAAAACCACACGATAGGCATGCAAATGGTGCTTTTGGCAGAACGCGCGCGTGGATTTCTACCAAACGACGTGAAAAGCATGCCGATGCTGCTCTTTTTAGCACCCGCACATGGATTTGTGCCAAAACACGTTTTAAGCATGCGCATGCATCTTTTGGTAGACGCGGACGCAGTTTTCTGCAAAACTACACGATATGCATGCAAATGGTGCTTTTCGCAGAACGCGCGCGTGGATTTCTACCAAACGACGTGAAAAGCATGCCGATGCTGCTCTTTTTAACATCCGCACATGGATTTGTGCCAAAACGCGTTTTAAGCATGCGCATGCATCTTTTGGTAGACGCGGACGCAGTTTTCTGCAAAACCACACGATATGCATGCAAATGGTGCTTTTGGCAGAACGCGCGCGTGGATTTCTACCAAACGACGTGAAAAGCATGCCGATGCTGCTCTTTTTAACATCCGCACATGGATTTGTGCCAAAGCGCGTTTTAAGCATGCGCATGCATCTTTTGGTAGACGCGGGCGCAGTTTTCTGCAAAACCACACGATAGGCATGCAAATGGTGCTTTTGGCAGAACGCGCGCGTGGATTTCTACCAAACGACGTGAAAAGCATACCGATGCTGCTCTTTTTAGCACCCGCACATGGATTTGTGCCAAAACGCGTTTTAAGCATGAGCATGCATCTTTTGGTAGACGCGGACGCAGTTTTCTGCAAAACCACACGATATGCATGCAAATGGTGGTTTTGGCAGAACGCGCGCGTGGATTTCTACCAAACGACGTGAAAAGCATGCCGATGCTGCTCTATTTAGCACCCGCACATGGATTTGTGCCAAAACGCGTTTTTAGCATGCACATGCATCTTTTGGTAGACGCGGACGCAGTTTTCTGCAAAACCACACGATATGCATGCAAATGGTGCTTTTGGCAGAACGCGCGTGTGGATTTCTACCAAACGACGTGAAAAGCATGCCGATGCTGCTCTTTTTAGCACCCGCACATGGATTTGTGCCAAAACGCGTTTTAAGCATGCGCATGCATCTTTTGGTAGACGCGGACGCAGTTTTCTGCAAAACCACACGATAGGCATGCAAATGGTGCTTTTGGCAGAACGCGCGCGTGGATTTCTACCAAACGACGTGAAAAGCATGCCGATGCTGCTCTTTTTAGCACCCGCACATGGATTTGTGCCAAAACGCGTTTTAAGCATGCGCATGCATCTTTTGGTAGACGCGGACGCAGTTTTCTGCAAAACCACACGATATGCATGCAAATGGTGCTTTTGGCAGAACGCGCGCGTGGATTTCTACCAAACGACGTGAAAAGCATGCCGATGCTGCTCTTTTTAACATCCGCACATGGATTTGTGCCAAAGCGCGTTTTAAGCATGCGCATGCATCTTTTGGTAGACGCGGGCGCAGTTTTCTGCAAAACCACACGATAGGCATGCAAATGGTGCTTTTGGCAGAACGCGCGCGTGGATTTCTACCAAACGACGTGAAAAGCATGCCGATGCTGCTCTTTTTAGCACCCGCACATGGATTTGTGCCAAAACGCGTTTTAAGCATGAGCATGCATCTTTTGGTAGACGCGGACGCAGTTTTCTGCAAAACCACACGATATGCATGCAAATGGTGGTTTTGGCAGAACGCGCGCGTGGATTTCTACCAAACGACGTTAAAAGCATGCCGATGCTGCTCTTTTTAGCACCCGCACATGGATTTGTGCCAAAACGCGTTTTTAGCATGCACATGCATCTTTTGGTAGACGCGGACGCAGTTTTCTGCAAAACCACACGATATGCATGCAAATGGTGCTTTTGGCAGAACGCGCGTGTGGATTTCTACCAAACGACGTGAAAAGCATGCCGATGCTGCTCTTTTTAGCACCCGCACATGGATTTGTGCCAAAACGCGTTTTAAGCATGCGCATGCATCTTTTGGTAGACGCGGGCGCAGTTTTCTGCAAAACCACACGATAGGCATGCAAATGGTGCTTTTGGCAGAACGCGCGTGTGGATTTCTACCAAACGACGTGAAAAGCATGCGGATGCTGCTCTTTTTAACATCCGCACATGGATTTGTGCCAAAACGCGTTTTAAGCATGCGCATGCATCTTTTGGTAGACGCGGACGCAGTTTTCTGCAAAACCACACGATAGGCATGCAAATGGTGCTTTTGGCAGAACGCGCGCGTGGATTTCTACCAAACGACGTGAAAAGCATGCCGATGCTGCTCTTTTTAGCACCCGCACATGGATTTGTGCCAAAACGCGTTTTAAGCATGCGCATGCATCTTTTGGTAGACGCGGACGCAGTTTTCTGCAAAACCACACGATAGGCATGCAAATGGTGCTTTTGGCAGAACGCGCGCGTGGATTTCTACCAAACGACGTGAAAAGCATGCCGATGCTGCTCTTTTTAGCACCCGCACATGGATTTGTGCCAAAACGCGTTTTAAGCATGCGCATGCATCTTTTGGTAGACGCGGTCGCAGTTTTCTGCAAAACCACACGATAGGCATGCAAATGGTGCTTTTGGCAGAACGCGCGCGTGGATTTCTACCAAACGACGTGAAAAGTATGCCGATGCTGCTCTTTTTAGCACCCGCACATGGATTTGTGCCAAAACGCGTTTTAAGCATGAGCATGCATCTTTTGGTAGACGCGGACGCAGTTTTCTGCAAAACCACACGATAGGCATGCAAATGGTGCTTTTGGCAGAACGCGCGCGTGGATTTCTACCAAACGACGTGAAAAGCATGCCGATGCTGCTCTTTTTAGCACCCGCACATGGATTTGTGCCAAAACGCGTTTTAAGCATGCGCATGCATCTTTTGGTAGACGCGGACGCAGTTTTCTGCAAAACCACACGATATGCATGCAAATGGTGCTTTTCGCAGAACGCGCGCGTGGATTTCTACCAAACGACGTGAAAAGCATGCCGATGCTGCTCTTTTTAACATCCGCACATGGATTTGTGCCAAAACGCGTTTTAAGCATGCGCATGCATCTTTTGGTAGACGCGGACGCAGTTTTCTGCAAAACCACACGATAGGCATGCAAATGGTGCTTTTGGCAGAACGCGCGCGTGGATTTCTACCAAACGACGTGAAAAGCATGCCGATGCTGCTCTTTTTAGCACCCGCACATGGATTTGTGCCAAAACGCGTTTTAAGCATGCGCATGCATCTTTTGGTAGACGCGGACGCAGTTTTCTGCAAAACCACACGATATGCATGCAAATGGTGCTTTTGGCAGAACGCGCGCGTGGATTTCTACCAAACGACGTGAAAACCATGCCGATGCTGCTCTTTTTAGCACCCGCACATGGATTTGTGCCAAAACGCGTTTTTAGCATGCACATGCATCTTTTGGTAGACGCGGACGCAGTTTTCTGCAAAACCACACGATATGCATGCAAATGGTACTTTTGGCAGAACGCGCGCGTGGATTTCTACCAAACGACGTGAAAACCATGCCGATGCTGCTCTTTTTAGCACCCGCACATGGATTTGTGCCAAAACGCGTTTTTAGCATGCACATGCATCTTTTGGTAGACGCGGACGCAGTTTTCTGCAATACCACACGGTATGCATGCAAATGGTGCTTTTGGCAGAACGCGCGCGTGGATTTCTACGAAACGACGTGAAAAGCATGCCGATGCTGCTCTTTTTAGCACCCGCACATGGATTTGTGCCAAAACGCGTTTTAAGCATGCGCATGCATCTTTTGGTAGACGGGGACGCAGTTTTCTGCAAAACCACACGATATGCATGCAAATGGTGCTTTTGGCAGAACGCGCGCGTGGATTTCTACCAAACGACGTGAAACGCATGCGGATGCTGCTCTTTTTAGCACCCGCACATGGATTTGTGCCAAAACGCGTTTTAAGCATGCGCATGCATCTTTTGGTAGACGCGGACGCAGCTTCCTGCAAAACCACACGATATGCATGCAAATGGTGCTTTTGGCAAAACGCGCGCGTGTATTTCTACCAAACGACGTGAAAAGCATGCCGATGCTGCTCTTTTTAACATGCGCACATGGATTTGTGCCAAAACGCGTTTTAAGCATGCGCATGCATCTTTTGGTAGACGCGGACGCAGTTTTCTGCAAAACCACACGATAGGCATGCAAATGGTGCTTTTGGCAGAACGCGCGCGTGGATTTCTACCAAACGACGTGAAAAGCATGCCGATGCTGCTCTTTTTAGCACCCGCACATGGATTTGTGCCAAAACGCGTTTTAAGCATGCGCATGCATCTTTTGGTAGACGCGGACGCAGTTTTCTGCAAAACCACACGATATGCATGCAAATGGTGCTTTTCGCAGAACGCGCGCGTGGATTTCTAGCAAACGACGTGAAAAACATGCCGATGCTGCTCTTTTTAACATCCGCACATGGATTTGTGCCAAAACGCGTTTTAAGCATGCGCATGCATCTTTTGGTAGACGCGGACGCAGTTTTCTGCAAAACCACACGATAGGCATGCAAATGGTGCTTTTGGCAGAACGCGCGCGTGGATTTCTACCAAACGACGTGAAAAGCATGCCGATGCTGCTCTTTTTAGCACCCGCACATAGATTTGTGCCAAAGCGCGTTTTAAGCATGCGCATGCATCTTTTGGTAGACGCGGACGCAGTTTTCTGCAAAACCACACGATAGGCATGCAAATGGTGCTTTTGGCAGAACGCGCGCGTGGATTTCTACCAAACGACGTGAAAAGCATGCCGATGCTGCTCTTTTTAGCACCCGCACATGGATTTGTGCCAAAACGCGTTTTAAGCATGCGCATGCATCTTTTGGTAGACGCGGACGCAGTTTTCTGCAAAACCACACGATATGCATGCAAATGGTGCTTTTGGCAGAACGCGCGCATGGATTTCTACCAAACGAAGTGAAAAGCATGCCGATGCTGCTCTTTTTAACATCCGCACATGGATTTGTGCCAAAACGCGTTTTGAGCATGCGCATGCATCTTTTGGTAGACGCGGACGCAGTTTTCTGCAAAACCACACGATAGGCATGCAAATGGTGCTTTTGGCAGAAACGCGCGCGTGGATTTCTACCAAACGACGTGAAAAGCATGCCGATGCTGCTCTTTTTAACATCCGCACATGGATTTGTGCCAAAGCGCGTTTTAAGCATGCGCATGCATCTTTTGGTAGACGCGGACGCAGTTTCCTGCAAAACCACACGATAGGCATGCAAATGGTGCTTTTGGCAGAACGCGCGCGTGGATTTCTACCAAACGACGTGAAAAGCATGCCGATGCTGCTCTTTTTAGCACCCGCACATGGATTTGTGCCAAAAAGCGTTTTAAGCATGCGCATGCATCTTTTGGTAGACGCGGACGCAGTTTTCTGCAAAACCACACGATATGCATGCAAATGGTGGTTTTGGCAGAACGCGCGCGTGGATTTCTACCAAACGACGTGAAAAGCATGCCGATGCTGCTCTTTTTAGCACCCGCACATGGATTTGTGCCAAAACGCGTTTTTAGCATGCACATGCATCTTTTGGTAGACGCGGACGCAGTTTTCTGCAAAACCACACGATATGCATGAAAATGGTGCTTTTGGCAGAACGCGCGCGTGGATTTCTACCAAACGACGTGAAAAGCATGCCGATGCTGCTCTTTTTAGCACCCGCACATGGATTTGTGCCAAAACGCGTTTTAAGCATGCGCATGCATCTTTTGGTAGACGCGGACGCAGTTTTCTGCAAAACCACACGATAGGCATGCAAATGGTGCTTTTGGCAGAACGCGCGCGTGGATTTCTACCAAACGACGTGAAAAGCATGCCGATGCTGCTCTTTTTAGCACCCGCACATGGATTTGTGCCAAAACGCGTTTTAAGCATGCGCATGCATCTTTTGGTAGACGCGGACGCAGTTTTCTGCAAAACCACACGATAGGCATGCAAATGGTGCTTTTGGCAGAACGCGCGCGTGGATTTCTACCAAACGACGTGAAAAGCATGCGGATGCTGCTCTTTTTAGCACCCGCACATGGATTTGTGCCAAAACGCGTTTTAAGCATGCGCATGCATCTTTTGGTAGACGCGGACGCAGTTTTCTGCAAAACTACACGATATGCATGCAAATGGTGCTTTTCGCAGAACGCGCGCGTGGATTTCTACCAAACGACGTGAAAAGCATGCCGATGCTGCTCTTTTTAACATCCGCACATGGATTTGTGCCAAAACGCGTTTTAAGCATGCGCATGCATCTTTTGGTAGACGCGGACGCAGTTTTCTGCAAAACCACACGATATGCATGCAAATGGTGCTTTTGGCAGAACGCGCGCGTGGATTTCTACCAAACGACGTGAAAAGCATGCCGATGCTGCTCTTTTTAACATCCGCACATGGATTTGTGCCAAAGCGCGTTTTAAGCATGCGCATGCATCTTTTGGTAGACGCGGACGCAGTTTTCTGCAAAACCACACGATAGGCATGCAAATGGTGCTTTTGGCAGAACGCGCGCGTGGATTTCTACCAAACGACGTGAAAAGCATGCGGATGCTGCTCTTTTTAGCACGCGCACATGGATTTGTGCCAAAACGCGTTTTAAGCATGCGCATGCATCTTTTGGTAGACGCGGACGCAGCTTTCTGCAAAACCACACGATATGCATGCAAATGGTGCTTTTGGCAGAACGCGCGCGTGTATTTCTACCAAACGACGTGAAAAGCATGCCGATGCTGCTCTTTTTAACATCCGCACATGGATTTGTGCCAAAACGCGTTTTAAGCATGCGCATGCATCTTTTGGTAGACGCGGACGCAGTTTTCTGCAAAACCAAACGATAGGCATGCAAATGGTGCTTTTGGCAGAACGCGCGCGTGGATTTCTACCAAACGACGTGAAAAGCATGCCGATGCTGCTCTTTTTAGCACCCGCACATGGATTTGTGCCAAAACGCGTTTTAAGCATGCGCATGCATCTTTTGGTAGACGCGGACGCAGTTTTCTGCAAAACCACACGATATGCATGCAAATGGTGCTTTTGGCAGAACGCGTGCGTGGATTTCTACCAAACGATGTGAAAAGCATGCCGATGCTGCTCTTTTTAACATCCGCACATGGATTTGTGCCAAAGCGCGTTTTAAGCATGCGCATGCATCTTTTGGTAGACGCGGACGCAGTTTTCTGCAAAACCACACGATAGGCATGCAAATGGTGCTTTTGGCAGAACGCGCGCGTGGATTTCTACCAAACGACGTGAAAAGCATGCCGATGCTGCTCTTTTTAGCACCCTCACATGGATTTGTGCCATAACGCGTTTTAAGCATGCGCATGCATCTTTTGGTAGACGCGGACGCAGTTTTCTGCAAAACCACACGATATGCATGCAAATGGTGCTTTTGGCAGAACGCGCGCGTGGATTTCTACCAAACGACGTGAAAAGCATGCCGATGCTGCTCTTTTTAGCATCCGCACATGGATTTGTGCCAAAACGCGTTTTTAGCATGCACATGCATCTTTTGGTAGACGCGGACGCAGTTTTCTGCAAAACCACACGATAGGCATGCAAATGGTGCTTTTGGCAGAACGCGCGCGTGGATTTCTACCAAACGACGTGAAAAGCATGCCGATGCTGCTCTTTTTAGCACCCGCACATGGATTTGTGCCAAAACGCGTTTTAAGCATGCGCATGCATCTTTTGGTAGACGCGGACGCAGTTTTCTGCAAAACCACACGATATGCATGCAAATGGTGGTTTTGGCAGAACGCGCGCGTGGATTTCTACCAAACGACGTGAAAAGCATGCCGATGCTGCTCTTTTTAGCACCCGCACATGGATTTGTGCCAAAACGCGTTTTTAGCATGCGCGTGCATCTTTTGGTAGACGCGGACGCAGTTTTCTGCAAAACCACACGATATGCATGCAAATTGTGCTTTTGGCAGAACGCGCGCGTGGATTTCTACCAAACGACGTGAAAAGCATGCCGATGCTGCTCTTTTTAACATCCGCACATGGATTTGTGCCAAAACGCGTTTTAAACATGCGCATGCATCTTTTGGTACACGCGGACGCAGTTTTCTGCAAAACCACACGATAGGCATGCAAATGGTGCTTTTGGCAGAACGCGCGCGTGGATTTCTACCAAACGACGTGAAAAGCATGCCGATGCTGCTATTTTTAGCACCCGCACATGGATTTGTGCCAAAACGCGTTTTAAGCATGCGCATGCATCTTTTGGTAGACGCGGACGCAGCTTTCTGCAAAACCACACGATATGCATGCAAATGGTGCTTTTGGCAGAACGCGCGCGTGTATTTCTACCAAACGACGTGAAAAGCATGCCGATGCTGCTCTTTTTAACATCCGCACATGGATTTGTGCCAAAACGCGTTTTAAGCATGCGCATGCATCTTTTGGTAGACGCGGACGCAGTTTTCTGCAAAACCACACGATAGGCATGCAAATGGTGCTTTTGGCAGAACGCGCGCGTGGATTTCTACCAAACGACGTGAAAAGCATGCCGATGCTGCTCTTTTTAGCACCCGCACATGGATTTGTGCCAAAACGCGTTTTAAGCATGCGCATGCATCTTTTGGTAGACGCGGACGCAGTTTTCTGCAAAACCACACGATATGCATGCAAATGGTGCTTTTCGCAGAACGCGCGCGTGGATTTCTACCAAACGACGTGAAAAGCATGCCGATGCTGCTCTTTTTAACATCCGCACATGGATTTGTGCCAAACCGCGTTTTAAGCATGCGCATGCATCTTTTGGTAGACGCGGACGCAGTTTTCTGCAAAACCACACGATATGCATGCAAATGGTGCTTTTGGCAGAACGCGCGCGTGGATTTCTACCAAACGACGTGAAAAGCATGCCGATGCTGCTCTTTTTAGCACCCGCACATGGATTTGTGCCAAAACGCGTTTTTAGCATGCACATGCATCTTTTGGTAGACGCGGACGCAGTTTTCTGCAAAACCACACGATAGGCATGCAAATGGTGCTTTTGGCAGAACGCGCGCGTGGATTTCTACCAAACGAAGTGAAAAGCATGCCGATGCTGCTCTTTTTAGCACCCGCACATGGATTTGTGCCAAAACGCGTTTTAAGCATGCGCATGCATCTTTTGGTAGACGCGGACGCAGTTTTCTGCAAAACCACACGATATGCATGCAAATGGTGGTTTTGGCAGAACGCGCGCGTGGATTTCTACCAAACGACGTGAAAAGCATGCCGATGCTGCTCTTTTTAGCACCCGCACATGGATTTGTGCCAAAACGCGTTTTTAGCATGCACATGCATCTTTTGGTAGACGCGGACGCAGTTTTCTGCAAAACCACACGATATGCATGCGCGCGTGGATTTCTACCAAACGACGTGAAAAGCATGCCGATGCTGCTCTTTTTAGCACCCGCACATGGATTTGTGCCAAAACGCGTTTTAAGCATGCGCATGCATCTTTTGGTAGACGCGGACGCAGTTTTCTGCAAAACCACACGATATGCATGCAAATGGTGCTTTTGGCAGAACGCGCGCGTGGATTTCTACCAAACGACGTGAAAAGCATGCCGATGCTGCTCTTTTTAACATCCGCACATGGATTTGTGCCAAAACGCGTTTTAAGCATGCGCATGCATCTTTTGGTAGACGCGGACGCAGTTTTCTGCAAAACCACACGATAGGCATGCAAATGGTGCTTTTGGCAGAACGCGCGCGTGGATTTCTACCAAACGACGTGAAAAGCATGCCGATGCTGCTCTTTTTAGCACCCGCACATGGATTTGTGCCAAAACGCGTTTTAAGCATGCGCATGCATCTTTTGGTTGACGCGGACGCAGTTTTCTGCAAAACCACACGATATGCATGCAAATGGTGCTTTTGGCAGAACGCGCGCGTGGATTTCTACCAAACGACGTGAAAAGCATGCGGATGCTGCTCTTTTTAGCACCCGCACATGGATTTGTGCCAAAACGCGTTTTAAGCATGCGCATGCATCTTTTGGTAGACGCGGACGCAGCTTTCTGCAAAACCACACGATATGCATGCAAATGGTGCTTTTGGCAGAACGCGCCCGTGTATTTCTACGAAACGACGTGAAAAGCATGCCGATGCTGCTCTTTTTAACATCCGCACATGGATTTGTGCCAAAACGCGTTTTAAGCATGCGCATGCATCTTTTGGTAGACGCGGACGCAGTTTTCTGCAAAACCACACGATAGGCATGCAAATGGTGCTTTTGGCAGAACGCGCGCGTGGATTTCTACCAAACGACGTGAAAAGCATGCCGATGCTGCTCTTTTTAGCACCCGCACATGGATTTGTACCAAAACGCGTTTTAAGCATGCGCATGCATCTTTTGGTAGACGCGGACGCAGTTTTCTGCAAAACCACACGATATGCATGCAAATAGTGCTTTTCGCAGAACGCGCGCGTGGATTTCTACCAAACGACGTGAAAAGCATGCCGATGCTGCTCTTTTTAACATCCGCACATGGATTTGTGCCAAAACGCGTTTTAAGCATGCGCATGCATCTTTTGGTAGACGCGGACGCAGTTTTCTGCAAAACCACACGATATGCATGCAAATGGTGCTTTTGGCAGAACGCGCGCGTGGATTTCTACCAAACGACGTGAAAAGCATGCCGATGCTGCTCTTTTTAACATCCGCACATGGATTTGTGCCAAAGCGCGTTTTAAGCATGCGCATGCATCTTTTGGTAGACGCGGACGCAGTTTTCTGCAAAACCACACGATAGGCATGCAAATGGTGCTTTTGGCAGAACGCGCGCGTGGATTTCTACCAAACGACGTGAAAAGCATGCCGATGCTGCTCTTTTTAGCACCCGCACATGGATTTGTGCCAAAACGCGTTTTAAGCATGAGCATGCATCTTTTGGTAGACGCGGACGCAGTTTTCTGCAAAACCACACGATATGCATGCAAATGGTGGTTTTGGCAGAACGCGCGCGTGGATTTCTACCAAACGACGTGAAAAGCATGCCGATGCTGCTCTTTTTAGCACCCGCACATGGATTTGTGCCAAAACGCGTTTTTAGCATGCACATGCATCTTTTGGTAGACGCGGACGCAGTTTTCTGCAAAACCACACGATATGCATGCAAATGGTGCTTTTGGCAGAACGCGCGTGTGGATTTCTACCAAACGACGTGAAAAGCATGCCGATGCTGCTCTTTTTAGCACCCGCACATGGATTTGTGCCAAAACGCGTTTTAAGCATGCGCATGCATCTTTTGGTAGACGCGGACGCAGCTTTCTGCAAAACCACACGATATGCATGCAAATGGTGCCTTTGGCAGAAAGCGCGCGTGGATTTCTACCAAACGACGTGAAAAGCATGCGGATGCTGCTCTTTTTAGCACGCGCACATGGATTTGTGCCAAAACGCGTTTTAAGCATGCGCATGCATCTTTTGGTAGACGCGGACGCAGCTTTCTGCAAAACCACACGATATGCATGCAAATGGTGCTTTTGGCAGAACGCGCGCGTGTATTTCTACCAAACGACGTGAAAAGCATGCCGATGCTGCTCTTTTTAACATCCGCACATGGATTTGTGCCAAAACGCGTTTTAAGCATGCGCATGCATCTTTTGGTAGACGCGGACGCAGTTTTCTGCAAAACCACACGATATGCATGCAAATGGTGCTTTTCGCAGAACGCGCGCGTGGATTTCTACCAAACGACGTGAAAAGCAAGCCGATGCTGCTCTTTTTAACATCCGCACATGGATTTGTGCCAAACCGCGTTTTAAGCATGCGCATGCATCTTTTGGTAGACGCGGACGCAGTTTTCTGCAAAACCACACGATATGCATGCAAATGGTGCTTTTGGCAGAACGCGCGCGTGGATTTCTACCAAACGACGTGAAAAGCATGCCGATGCTGCTCTTTTTAGCATCCGCAGACGGATTTGTGCCAAAACGCGTTTTTAGCATGCACATGCATCTTTTGGTAGACGCGGACGCAGTTTTCTGCAAAACCACACGATAGGCATGCAAATGGTGCTTTTGGCAGAACGCGCGCGTGGATTTCTACCAAACGACGTGAAAAGCATGCCGATGCTGCTCTTTTTAGCACCCGCACATGGATTTGTGCCAAAACGCGTTTTAAGCATGCGCATGCATCTTTTGGTAGACGCGGACGCAGTTTTCTGCAAAACCACACGATATGCATGCAAATGGTGGTTTTGGCAGAACGCGCGCGTGGATTTCTACCAAACGACGTGAAAAGCATGCCGATGCTGCTCTTTTTAGCACCCGCACATGGATTTGTGCCAAAACGCGTTTTTAGCATGCACATGCATCTTTTGGTAGACGCGGACGCAGTTTTCTGCAAAACCACACGATATGCATGCAAATGGTGCTTTTGGCAGAACGCGCGCGTGGATTTCTACCAAACGACGTGAAAAGCATGCCGATGCTGCTCTTTTTAGCACCCGCACATGGATTTGTGCCAAAACGCGTTTTAAGCATGCGCATGCATCTTTTGGTAGACGCGGACGCAGTTTTCTGCAAAACCACACGATATGCATGCAAATGGTGCTTTTGGCAGAACGCGCGCGTGGATTTCTACCAAACGACGTGAAAAGCATGCCGATGCTGCTCTTTTTAACATCCGCACATGGATTTGTGCCAAAACGCGTTTTAAGCATGCGCATGCATCTTTTGGTAGACGCGGACGCAGTTTTCTGCAAAGCCACACGATAGGCATGCAAATGGTGCTTTTGGCAGAACGCGCGCGTGGATTTCTACCAAACGACGTGAAAAGCATGCCGATGCTGCTCTTTTTAGCACCCGCACATGGATTTGTGCCAAAACGCGTTTTAAGCATGCGCATGCATCTTTTGGTTGACGCGGACGCAGTTTTCTGCAAAACCACACGATATGCATGCAAATGGTGCTTTTGGCAGAACGCGCGCGTGGATTTCTACCAAACGACGTGAAAAGCATGCGGATGCTGCTCTTTTTAGCACCCGCACATGGATTTGTGCCAAAACGCGTTTTAAGCATGCGCATGCATCTTTTGGTAGACGCGGACGCAGCTTTCTGCAAAACCACACGATATGCATGCAAATGGTGCTTTTGGCAGAACGCGCCCGTGTATTTCTACGAAACGACGTGAAAAGCATGCCGATGCTGCTCTTTTTAACATCCGCACATGGATTTGTGCCAAAACGCGTTTTAAGCATGCGCATGCATCTTTTGGTAGACGCGGACGCAGTTTTCTGCAAAACCACACGATATGCATGCAAATGGTGCTTTTGGCAGAACGCGCGCGTGGATTTCTACCAAACGACGTGAAAAGCATGCCGATGCTGCTCATTTTAACATCCGCACATGGATTTGTGCCAAAGCGCGTTTTAAGCATGCGCTACGCATCTTTTGGTAGACGCGGACGCAGTTTTCTGCAAAACCACACGATAGGCATGCAAATGGTGCTTTTGCAGAACGCGCGCGTGGATTTCTACCAAACGACGTGAAAAGCATGCCGATGCTGCTCTTTTTAGCACCCGCACATGGATTTGTGCCAAAACGCGTTTTGAGCATGAGCATGCATCTTTTGGTAGACGCGGACGCAGTTTTCTGCAAAACCACACGATATGCATGCAAATGGTGGTTTTGGCAGAACGCGCGCGTGGATTTCTACCAAACGACGTGAAAAGCATGCCGATGCTGCTCTTTTTAGCACCCGCACATGGATTTGTGCCAAAACGCGTTTTTAGCATGCACATGCATCTTTTGGTAGACGCGGACGCAGTTTTCTGCAAAACCACACGATATGCATGCAAATGGTGCTTTTGGCAGAACGCGCGTGTGGATTTCTACCAAACGACGTGAAAAGCATGCCGATGCTGCTCTTTTTAGCACCCGCACATGGATTTGTGCGAAAACGCGTTTTAAGCATGCGCATGCATCTTTTGGTAGACGCGGACGCAGCTTTCTGCAAAACCACACGATATGCATGCAAATGGTGCCTTTGGCAGAACGCGCGCGTGGATTTCTACCAAACGACGTGAAAAGCATGCGGATGCTGCTCTTTTTAGCACGCGCACATGGATTTGTGCCAAAACGCGTTTTAAGCATGCGCATGCATCTTTTGGTAGACGCGGACGCAGCTTTCTGCAAAACCACACGATATGCATGCAAATGGTGCTTTTGGCAGAACGCGCGCGTGTATTTCTACCAAACGACGTGAAAAGCATGCCGATGCTGCTCTTTTTACCATCCGCACATGGATTTGTGCCAAAACGCGTTTTAAGCATGCGCATGAATCTTTTGGTAGACGCGGACGCAGTTTTCTGCAAAACCACACGATAGGCATGCAAATGGTGCTTTTGGCAGAACGTGCGCGTGGATTTCTACCAAACGACGTGAAAAGCATGCCGATGCTGCTCTTTTTAGCATCCGCACATGGATTTGTGCCAAAACGCGTTTTTAGCATGCACATGCATCTTTTGGTAGACGCGGACGCAGTTTTCTGCAAAACCACACGATAGGCATGCAAATGGTGCTTTTGGCAGAACGCGCGCGTGGATTTCTACCAAACGACGTGAAAAGCATGCCGATGCTGCTCTTTTTAGCACGCGCACATGGATTTGTGCCAAAACGCGTTTTAAGCATGCGCATGCATCTTTTGGTAGACGCGGACGCAGTTTTCTGCAAAACCACACGATATGCATGCAAATGGTGGTTTTGGCAGAACGCGCGCGTGGATTTCTACCAAACGACGTGAAAAGCATGCCGATGCTGCTCTTTTTAGCACCCGCACATGGATTTGTGCCAAAACGCGTTTTTAGCATGCACATGCATCTTTTGGTAGACGCGGACGCAGTTTTCTGCAAAACCACACGATATGCATGCAAATGGTGCTTTTGGCAGAACGCGCGTGTGGATTTCTACCAAACGACGTGAAAAGCATGCCGATGCTGCTCTTTTTAGCACCCGCACATGGATTTGCGCCAAAACGCGTTTTAAGCATGCGCATGCATCTTTTGGTAGACGCGGACGCAGTTTTCTGCAAAACCACACGATATGCATGCAAATTGTGCTTTTGGCAGAACGCGCGCGTGGATTTCTACCAAACGACGTGAAAAGCATGCCGATGCTGCTCTTTTTAACATCCGCACATGAATTTGTGCCAAAACGCGTTTTAAACATGCGCATGCATCTTTTGGTACACGCGGACGCAGTTTTCTGCAAAACCACACGATAGGCATGCAAATGGTGCTTTTGGCAGAACGCGCGCGTGGATTTCCACCAAACGACGTGAAAAGCATGCCGATGCTGCTCTTTTTAGCACCCGCACATGGATTTGTGCCAAAACGCGTTTTAAGCATGCGCATGCATCTTTTGGTAGACGCGGACGCAGCTTTCTGCAAAACCACACGATATGCATGCAAATGGTGCTTTTGGCAGAACGCGCGCGTGTATTTCTACCAAACGACGTGAAAAGCATGCCGATGCTGCTCTTTTTAACATCCGCACATGGATTTGTGCCAAAACGCGTTTTTAAGCATGCGCATGCATCTTTTGGTAGACGCGGACGCAGTTTTCTGCAAAACCACACGATAGGCATGCAAATGGTGCTTTTGGCAGAACGCGCGCGTGGATTTCTACCAAACGACGTGAAAAGCATGCCGATGCTGCTCTTTTTAGCATCCGCAGACGGATTTGTGCCAAAACGCGTTTTTAGCATGCACATGCATCTTTTGGTAGACGCGGACGCAGTTTTGTGCAAAACCACACGATAGGCATGCAAATGGTGCTTTTGGCAGAACGCGCGCGTGGATTTCTACCAAACGACGTGAAAAGCATGCCGATGCTGCTCTTTTTAGCACCCGCACATGGATTTGTGCCAAAACGCGTTTTAAGCATGCGCATGCATCTTTTGGTAGACGCGGACGCAGTTTTCTGCAAAACCACACGATATGCATGCAAATGGTGGTTTTGGCAGAACGCGCGCGTGGATTTCTACCAAACGACGTGAAAAGCATGCCGATGCTGCTCTTTTTAGCACCCGCACATGGATTTGTGCCAAAACGCGTTTTTAGCATGCACATGCATCTTTTGGTAGACGCGGACGCAGTTTTCTGCAAAACCACACGATATGCATGCAAATGGTGCTTTTGGCAGAACGCGCGCGTGGATTTCTACCAAACGACGTGAAAAGCATGCCGATGCTGCTCTTTTTAGCGCCCGCACATGGATTTGTGCCAAAACGCGTTTTAAGCATGCGCATGCATCTTTTGGTAGACGCGGACGCAGTTTTCTGCAAAACCACACGATATGCATGCAAATGGTGCTTTTGGCAGAACGCGCGCGTGGATTTCTACCAAACGACGTGAAAAGCATGCCGATGCTGCTCTTTTTAACATCCGCACATGGATTTGTGCCAAAACGCGTTTTAAGCATGCGCATGCATCTTTTGGTAGACGCGGACGCAGTTTTCTGCAAAACCACACGATAGGCATGCAAATGGTGCTTTTGGCAGAACGCGCGCGTGGATTTCTACCAAACGACGTGAAAAGCATGCCGATGCTGCTCTTTTTAGCACCCGCACATGGATTTGTGCCAAAACGCGTTTTAAGCATGCGCATGCATCTTTTGGTTGACGCGGACGCAGTTTTCTGCAAAACCACACGATATGCATGCAAATGGTGCTTTTGGCAGAACGCGCGCGTGGATTTCTACCAAACGACGTGAAAAGCATGCGGATGCTGCTCTTTTTAGCACCCGCACATGGATTTGTGCCAAAACGCGTTTTAAGCATGCGCATGCATCTTTTGGTAGACGCGGACGCAGCTTTCTGCAAAACCACACGATATGCATGCAAATGGTGCTTTTGGCAGAACGCGCCCGTGTATTTCTACGAAACGACGTGAAAAGCATGCCGATGCTGCTCTTTTTAACATCCGCACATGGATTTGTGCCAAAACGCGTTTTAACCATGCGCATGCATCTTTTGGTAGACGCGGACGCAGTTTTCTGCAAAACCACACGATAGGCATGCAAATGGTGCTTTTGGCAGAACGCGCGCGTGGATTTCTACCAAACGACGTGAAAAGCATGCCGATGCTGCTCTTTTTAGCACCCGCACATGGATTTGTGCCAAAACGCGTTTTAAGCATGCGCATGCATCTTTTGGTAGACGCGGACGCAGTTTTCTGCAAAACCACACGATATGCATGCAAATGGTGCTTTACGCAGAACGCGCGCGTGGATTTCTACCAAACGACGTGAAAAGCATGCCGATGCTGCTCTTTTTAACATCCGCACATGGATTTGTGCCAAAACGCGTTTTAAGCATGCGCATGCATCTTTTGGTAGACGCGGACGCAGTTTTCTGCAAAACCACACGATATGCATGCAAATGGTGCTTTTGGCAGAACGCGCGCGTGGATTTCTACCAAACGACGTGAAAAGCATGCCGATGCTGCTCATTTTAACATCCGCACATGGATTTGTGCCAAAGCGCGTTTTAAGCATGCGCATGCATCTTTTGGTAGACGCGGACGCAGTTTTCTGCAAAACCACACGATAGGCATGCAAATGGTGCTTTTGGCAGAACGCGCGCGTGGATTTCTACCAAACGACGTGAAAAGCATGCCGATGCTGCTCTTTTTAGCACCCGCACATGGATTTGTGCCAAAACGCGTTTTGAGCATGAGCATGCATCTTTTGGTAGACGCGGACGCAGTTTTCTGCAAAACCACACGATATGCATGCAAATGGTGGTTTTGGCAGAACGCGCGCGTGGATTTCTACCAA
The DNA here is from genome assembly GCF_050947875.1 of Dermacentor variabilis. Taxonomy (NCBI): domain Eukaryota; kingdom Metazoa; phylum Arthropoda; class Arachnida; order Ixodida; family Ixodidae; genus Dermacentor; species Dermacentor variabilis. The sequence goes on along the minus strand of NW_027460463.1, from coordinate 40,354 downwards.
ACGACGTGAAAAGCATGCCGATGCTGCTCTTTTTAGCACCCGCACATGGATTTGTGCCAAAACGCGTTTTTAGCATGCACATGCATCTTTTGGTAGACGCGGACGCAGTTTTCTGCAAAACCACACGATATGCATGCAAATGGTGCTTTTGGCAGAACGCGCGTGTGGATTTCTACCAAACGACGTGAAAAGCATGCCGATGCTGCTCTTTTTAGCACCCGCACATGGATTTGTGCGAAAACGCGTTTTAAGCATGCGCATGCATCTTTTGGTAGACGCGGACGCAGCTTTCTGCAAAACCACACGATATGCATGCAAATGGTGCCTTTGGCAGAACGCGCGCGTGGATTTCTACCAAACGACGTGAAAAGCATGCGGATGCTGCTCTTTTTAGCACGCGCACATGGATTTGTGCCAAAACGCGTTTTAAGCATGCGCATGCATCTTTTGGTAGACGCGGACGCAGCTTTCTGCAAAACCACACGATATGCATGCAAATGGTGCTTTTGGCAGAACGCGCGCGTGTATTTCTACCAAACGACGTGAAAAGCATGCCGATGCTGCTCTTTTTACCATCCGCACATGGATTTGTGCCAAAACGCGTTTTAAGCATGCGCATGAATCTTTTGGTAGACGCGGACGCAGTTTTCTGCAAAACCACACGATAGGCATGCAAATGGTGCTTTTGGCAGAACGTGCGCGTGGATTTCTACCAAACGACGTGAAAAGCATGCCGATGCTGCTCTTTTTAGCATCCGCACATGGATTTGTGCCAAAACGCGTTTTTAGCATGCACATGCATCTTTTGGTAGACGCGGACGCAGTTTTCTGCAAAACCACACGATATGCATGCAAATGGTGCTTTTGGCAGAACGCGCGTGTGGATTTCTACCAAACGACGTGAAAAGCATGCCGATGCTGCTCTTTTTAGCACCCGCACATGGATTTGTGCGAAAACGCGTTTTAAGCATGCGCATGCATCTTTTGGTAGACGCGGACGCAGCTTTCTGCAAAACCACACGATATGCATGCAAATGGTGCCTTTGGCAGAACGCGCGCGTGGATTTCTACCAAACGACGTGAAAAGCATGCGGATGCTGCTCTTTTTAGCACGCGCACATGGATTTGTGCCAAAACGCGTTTTAAGCATGCGCATGCATCTTTTGGTAGACGCGGACGCAGCTTTCTGCAAAACCACACGATATGCATGCAAATGGTGCTTTTGGCAGAACGCGCGCGTGTATTTCTACCAAACGACGTGAAAAGCACGCCGATGCTGCTCTTTTTACCATCCGCACATGGATTTGTGCCAAAACGCGTTTTAAGCATGCGCATGAATCTTTTGGTAGACGCGGACGCAGTTTTCTGCAAAACCACACGATAGGCATGCAAATGGTGCTTTTGGCAGAACGTGCGCGTGGATTTCTACCAAACGACGTGAAAAGCATGCCGATGCTGCTCTTTTTAGCATCCGCACATGGATTTGTGCCAAAACGCGTTTTTAGCATGCACATGCATCTTTTGGTAGACGCGGACGCAGTTTTCTGCAAAACCACACGAGAGGCATGCAAATGGTGCTTTTGGCAGAACGCGCGTGTGGATTTCTACCAAACGACGTGAAAAGCATGCCGATGCTGCTCTTTTTAGCACCCGCACATGGATTTGTGCCAAAACGCGTTTTAAGCATGCGCATGCATCTTTTGGTAGACGCGGACGCGGTTTTCTGCAAAACCACACGATATGCATGCAAATTGTGCTTTTGGCAGAACGCGCGCGTGGATTTCTACCAAACGACGTGAAAAGCATGCCGATGCTGCTCTTTTTAACATCCGCACATGGATTTGTGCCAAAACGCGTTTTAAACATGCGCATGCATCTTTTGGTACACGCGGACGCAGTTTTCTGCAAAACCACACGATAGGCATGCAAATGGTGCTTTTGGCAGAACGCGCGCGTGGATTTCCACCAAACGACGTGAAAAGCATGCCGATGCTGCTCTTTTTAGCACCCGCACATGGATTTGTGCCAAAACGCGTTTTAAGCATGCGCATGCATCTTTTGGTAGACGCGGACGCAGGTTTCTGCAAAACCACACGATATGCATGCAAATGGTGCTTTTGGCAGAACGCGCGCGTGTATTTCTACCAAACGACGTGAAAAGCATGCCGATGCTGCTCTTTTTAACATCCGCACATGGATTTGTGCCAAAACGCGTTTTAAGCATGCGCATGCATCTTTTGGTAGACGCGGACGCAGTTTTCTGCAAAACCACACGATAGGCATGCAAATTTTGCTTTTGGCAGAACGCGCGCGTGGATTTCTACCAAACGACGTGAAAAGCATGCCGATGCTGCTCTTTTTAGCATCCGCAGACGGATTTGTGCCAAAACGCGTTTTTAGCATGCACATGCATCTTTTGGTAGACGCGGACGCAGTTTTGTGCAAAACCACACGATAGGCATGCAAATGGTGCTTTTGGCAGAACGCGCGCGTGGATTTCTACCAAACGACGTGAAAAGCATGCCGATGCTGCTCTTTTTAGCACCCGCACATGGATTTGTGCCAAAACGCGTTTTAAGCATGCGCATGCATCTTTTGGTAGACGCGGACGCAGTTTTCTGCAAAACCACACGATATGCATGCAAATGGTGGTTTTGGCAGAACGCGCGCGTGGATTTCTACCAAACGACGTGAAAAGCATGCCGATGCTGCTCTTTTTAGCACCCGCACATGGATTTGTGCCAAAACGCGTTTTTAGCATGCACATGCATCTTTTGGTAGACGCGGACGCAGTTTTCTGCAAAACCACACGATATGCATGCAAATGGTGCTTTTGGCAGAACGCGCGCGTGGATTTCTACCAAACGACGTGAAAAGCATGCCGATGCTGCTCTTTTTAGCGCCCGCACATGGATTTGTGCCAAAACGCGTTTTAAGCATGCGCATGCATCTTTTGGTAGACGCGGACGCAGTTTTCTGCAAAACCACACGATATGCATGCAAATGGTGCTTTTGGCAGAACGCGCGCGTGGATTTCTACCAAACGACGTGAAAAGCATGCCGATGCTGCTCTTTTTAACATCCGCACATGGATTTGTGCCAAAACGCGTTTTAAGCATGCGCATGCATCTTTTGGTAGACGCGGACGCAGTTTTCTGCAAAACCACACGATAGGCATGCAAATGGTGCTTTTGGCAGAACGCGCGCGTGGATTTCTACCAAACGACGTGAAAAGCATGCCGATGCTGCTCTTTTTAGCACCCGCACATGGATTTGTGCCAAAACGCGTTTTAAGCATGCGCATGCATCTTTTGGTTGACGCGGACGCAGTTTTCTGCAAAACCACACGATATGCATGCAAATGGTGCTTTTGGCAGAACGCGCGCGTGGATTTCTACCAAACGACGTGAAAAGCATGCGGATGCTGCTCTTTTTAGCACCCGCACATGGATTTGTGCCAAAACGCGTTTTAAGCATGCGCATGCATCTTTTGGTAGACGCGGACGCAGCGTTCTGCAAAACCACACGATATGCATGCAAATGGTGCTTTTGGCAGAACGCGCCCGTGTATTTCTACGAAACGACGTGAAAAGCATGCCGATGCTGCTCTTTTTAACATCCGCACATGGATTTGTGCCAAAACGCGTTTTAAGCATGCGCATGCATCTTTTGGTAGACGCGGACGCAGTTTTCTGCAAAACCACACGATAGGCATGCAAATGGTGCTTTTGGCAGAACGCGCGCGTGGATTTCTACCAAACGACGTGAAAAGCATGCCGATGCTGCTCTTTTTAGCACCCGCACATGGATTTGTGCCAAAACGCGTTTTAAGCATGCGCATGCATCTTTTGGTAGACGCGGACGCAGTTTTCTGCAAAACCACACGATATGCATGCAAATGGTGCTTTACGCAGAACGCGCGCGTGGATTTCTACCAAACGACGTGAAAAGCATGCCGATGCTGCTCTTTTTAACATCCGCACATGGATTTGTGCCAAAACGCGTTTTAAGCATGCGCATGCATCTTTTGGTAGACGCGGACGCAGTTTTCTGCAAAACCACACGATATGCATGCAAATGGTGCTTTTGGCAGAACGCGCGCGTGGATTTCTACCAAACGACGTGAAAAGCATGCCGATGCTGCTCTTTTTAACATCCGCACATGGATTTGTGCCAAAGCGCGTTTTAAGCATGCGCATGCATCTTTTGGTAGACGCGGACGCAGTTTTCTGCAAAACCACACGATAGGCATGCAAATGGTGCTTTTGGCAGAACGCGCGCGTGGATTTCTACCAAACGACGTGAAAAGCATGCCGATGCTGCTCTTTTTAGCACCCGCACATGGATTTGTGCCAAAACGCGTTTTTAGCATGCACATGCATCTTTTGGTAGACGCGGACGCAGTTTTCTGCAAAACCACACGATATGCATGCAAATGGTGCTTTTGGCAGAACGCGCGTGTGGATTTCTACCAAACGACGTGAAAAGCATGCCGATGCTGCTCTTTTTAGCACCCGCACATGGATTTGTGCCAAAACGCGTTTTAAGCATGCGCATGCATCTTTTGGTAGACGCGGACGCAGCTTTCTGCAAAACCACACGATATGCATGCAAATGGTGCCTTTGGCAGAACGCGCGCGTCGATTTCTACCAAACGACGTGAAAAGCATGCGGATGCTGCTCTTTTTAGCACGCGCACATGGATTTGTGCCAAAACGCGTTTTAAGCATGCGCATGCATCTTTTGGTAGACGCGGACGCAGCTTTCTGCAAAACCACACGATATGCATGCAAATGGTGCTTTTGGCAGAACGCGCGCGTGTATTTCTACCAAACGACGTGAAAAGCATGCCGATGCTGCTCTTTTTAACATCCGCACATGGATTTGTGCCAAAACGCGTTTTAAGCATGCGCATGCATCTTTTGGTAGACGCGGACGCAGTTTTCTGCAAAACCACACAATAGGCATGCAAATGGTGCTTTTGGCAGAACGCGCGCGTGGATTTCTACCAAACGACGTGAAAAGCATGCCGATGCTGCTCTTTTTAACATCCGCACATGGATTTGTGCCAAAGCGCGTTTTAAGCATGCGCATGCATCTTTTGGTAGACGCGGACGCAGTTTTCTGCAAAACCACACGATAGGCATGCAAATGGTGCTTTTGGTAGAACGCGCGCGTGGATTTCTACCAAACGACGCGAAAAGCATGCCGATGCTGCTCTTTTTAGCACCCTCACATGGATTTGTGCCAAAACGCGTTTTAAGCATGCGCATGCATCTTTTGGTAGACGCGGACGCAGTTTTCTGCAAAACCACACGATATGCATGCAAATGGTGCTTTTGGCAGAACGCGCGCGTGGATTTCTACCAAACGACGTGAAAAGCATGCCGATGCTGCTCTTTTTAGCATCCGCACATGGATTTGTGCCAAAACGCGTTTTTAGCATGCACATGCATCTTTTTGTAGACGCGGACGCAGTTTTCTGCAAAACCACACGATAGGCATGCAAATGGTGCTTTTGGCAGAACGCGCGCGTGGATTTCTACCAAACGACGTGAAAAGCATGCCGATGCTGCTCTTTTTAGCACCCGCACATGGATTTGTGCCAAAACGCGTTTTAAGCATGCGCATGCATCTTTTGGTAGACGCGGACGCAGTTTTCTGCAAAACCACACGATATGCATGCAAATGGTGGTTTTGGCAGAACGCGCGCGTGGATTTCTACCAAACGACGTGAAAAGCATGCCGATGCTGCTCTTTTTAGCACCCGCACATGGATTTGTGCCAAAACGCGTTTTTAGCATGCACATGCATCTTTTGGTAGACGCGGACGCAGTTTTCTGCAAAACCACACGATATGCATGCAAATGGTGCTTTTGGCAGAACGCGCGTGTGGATTTCTACCAAACGACGTGAAAAGCATGCCGATGCTGCTCTTTTTAGCACCCGCACATGGATTTGTGCCAAAACGCGTTTTAAGCATGCGCATGCATCTTTTGGTAGACGCGGACGCAGTTTTCTGCAAAACCACACGATATGCATGCAGATTGTGCTTTTGGCAGAACGCGCGCGTGGATTTCTACCAAACGACGTGAAAAGCATGCCGATGCTGCTCTTTTTAACATCCGCACATGGATTTGTGCCAAAACGCGTTTTAAACATGCGCATGCATCTTTTGGTACACGCGAACGCAGTTTTCTGCAAAACCACACGATAGGCATGCAAATGGTGCTTTTGGCAGAACGCGCGCGTGGATTTCTACCAAACGACGTGAAAAGCATGCCGATGCTGCTCTTTTTAGCACCCGCACATGGATTTGTGCCAAAACGCGTTTTAAGCATGCGCATGCATCTTTTGGTAGACGCGGACGCAGCTTTCTGCAAAACCACACGATATGCATGCAAATGGTGCTTTTGGCAGAACGCGCGCGTGTATTTCTACCAAACGACGTGAAAAGCATGCCGATGCTGCTCTTTTTAACATCCGCACATGGATTTGTGCCAAAACGCGTTTTAAGCATGCGCATGCATCTTTTGGTAGACGCGGACGCAGTTTTCTGCAAAACCACACGATAGGCATGCAAATGGTGTTTTTGGCAGAACGCGCGCGTGGATTTCTACCAAACGACGTGAAAAGCATGCCGATGCTGCTCTTTTTAGCACCCGCACATGGATTTGTGCCAAAACGCGTTTTAAGCATGCGCATGCATCTTTTGGTAGACGCGGACGCAGTTTTCTGCAAAACCACACGATATGCATGCAAATGGTGCTTTTCGCAGAACGCGCGCGTGGATTTCTACCAAACGACGTGAAAAGCATGCCGATGCTGCTCTTTTTAACACCCGCACATGGATTTGTGCCAAACCGCGTTTTAAGCATGCGCATGCATCTTTTGGTAGACGCGGACGCAGTTTTCTGCAAAACCACACGATATACATGCAAATGGTGCTTTTGGCAGAACGCGCGCGTGGATTTCTACCAAACGACGTGAAAAGCATGCCGATGCTGCTCTTTTTAGCATCCGCAGACGGATTTGTGCCAAAACGCGTTTTTAGCATGCACATGCATCTTTTGGTAGACGCGGACGCAGTTTTCTGCAACACCACACGATAGGCAAGCAAATGGTGCGTTTGGCAGAACGCGTGCGTGGATTTCTACCAAACGACGTGAAAAGCATGCCGATGCTGCTCTTTTTAGCACCCGCACATGGATTTGTGCCAAAACGCGTTTTTAGCATGCACATGCATCTTTTGGTAGACGCGGACGCAGTTTTCTGCAAAACCACACGATATGCATGCAAATGGTGCTTTTGGCAGAACCGCGCGTGGATTTCTACCAAACGACGTGAAAAGCATGCCGATGCTGCTCTTTTTAGCACCCGCACATGGATTTGTGCCAAAACGCGTTTTAAGCATGCGCATGCATCTTTTGGTAGACGCGGACGCAGTTTTCTGCAAAACCACACGATATGCATGCAAATGGTGCTTTTGGCAGAACGCGCGCGTGGATTTCTACCAAACGACGTGAAAAGCATGCCGATGCTGCTCTTTTTAACATCCGCACATGGATTTGTGCCAAAACGCGTTTTAAGCATGCGCATGCATCTTTTGGTAGACGCGGACGCAGTTTTCTGCAAAACCACACGATAGGCATGCAAATGGTGGTTTTGGCAGAACGCGCGCGTGGATTTCTACCAAACGACGTGAAAAGCATGCCGATGCTGCTCTTTTTAGCACCCGCACATGGATTTGTGCCAAAACGCGTTTTAAGCATGCGCATGCATCTTTTGGTTGACGCGGACGCAGTTTTCTGCAAAACCACACGATATGCATGCAAATGGTGCTTTTGGCAGAACGCGCGCGTGGATTTCTACCAAACGACGTGAAAAGCATGCGGATGCTGCTCTTTTTAGCACCCGCACATGGATTTGTGCCAAAACGCGTTTTAAGCATGCGCATGCATCTTTTGGTAGACGCGGACGCAGCTTTCTGCAAAACCACACGATATGCATGCAAATGGTGCTTTTGGCAGAACGCGCGCGTGGATTTCTACCAAACGACGTGAAAAGCATGCCGATGCTGCTCTTTTTAGCACCCGCACATGGATTTGTGCCAAAACGCGTTTTAAGCATGCGCATGCATCTTTTGGTAGACGCGGACGCAGTTTTCTGCAAAACCACACGATAGGCATGCAAATGGTGCTTTTGGCAGAACGCGCGCGTGGATTTCTACCAAACGACGTGAAAAGCATGCCGATGCTGCTCTTTTTAGCACCCGCACATGGATTTGTGCCAAAACGCGTTTTAAGCATGCGCATGCATCTTTTGGTAGACGCGGACGCAGTTTTCTGCAAAACCACACGATATGCATGCAAATGGTGCTTTTCGCAGAACGCGCGCGTGGATTTCTACCAAACGACGTGAAAAGCATGCCGATGCTGCTCTTTTTAACATCCGCACATGGATTTGTGCCAAAACGCGTTTTAAGCATGCGCATGCATCTTTCGGTAGACGCGGACGCAGTTTTCTGCAAAACCACACGATAGGCATGCAAATGGTGCTTTTGGCAGAACGCGCGCGTGGATTTCTACCAAACGACGTGAAAAGCATGCCGATGCTGCTCTTTTTAGCACCCGCACATGGATTTGTGCCAAAGCGCGTTTTAAGCATGCGCATGCATCTTTTGGTAGACGCGGACGCAGTTTTCTGCAAAACCACACGATAGGCATGCAAATGGTGCTTTTGGCAGAACGCGCGCGTGGATTTCTACCAAACGACGTGAAAAGCATGCCGATGCTGCTCTTTTTAACATCCGCACATGGATTTGTGCCAAAACGCGTTTTGAGCATGCGCATGCATCTTTTGGTAGACGCGGACGCAGTTTTCTGCAAAACCACACGATAGGCATGCAAATGGTGCTTTTGGCAGAACGCGCGCGTGGATTTCTACCAAACGACGTGAAAAGCATGCCGATGCTGCTCTTTTTAGCACCCGCACATGGATTTGTGCCAAAACGCGTTTTTAGCATGCACATGCATCTTTTGGTAGACGCGGACGCAGTTTTCTGCAAAACCACACGATATGCATGCAAATGGTGCTTTTGGCAGAACGCGCGCGTGGATTTCTACCAAACGACGTGAAAAGCATGCCGATGCTGCTCTTTTTAGCATCCGCACATGGATTTGTGCCAAAACGCGTTTTTAGCATGCACATGCATCTTTTGGTAGACGCGGACGCAGTTTTCTGCAAAACCACACGATAGGCATGCAAATGGTGCTTTTGGCAGAACGCGCGCGTGGATTTCTACCAAACGACGTGAAAAGCATGCCGATGCTGCTCTTTTTAGCACCCGCACATGGATTTGTGCCAAAACGCGTTTTAAGCATGCGCATGCATCTTTTGGTGGACGCGGATGCAGTTTTCTGCAAAACCACACGATATGCATGCAAATGGTGGTTTTGGCAGAACGCGCGCGTGGATTTCTACCAAACGACGTGAAAAGCATGCCGATGCTGCTCTTTCTAGCACCCGCACATGGATTTGTGCCAAAACGCGTTTTTAGCATGCACATGCATCTTTTGGTAGACGCGGACGCAGTTTTCTGCAAAACCACACGATATGCATGCAAATGGTGCTTTTGGCAGAACGCGCGTGTGGATTTCTACCAAACGACGTGAAAAGCATGCCGATGCTGCTCTTTTTAGCATCCGCAGATGGATTTGTGCCAAAACGCGTTTTTAGCATGCACATGCATCATATGGTAGACGCGGACGCAGTTTTCTGCAAAACCACACGATAGGCATGCAAATGGTGCTTTTGGCAGAACGCGCGCGTGGATTTCTACCAAACGACGTGAAAAGCATGCCGATGCTGCTCTTTTTAGCACCCGCACATGGATTTGTGCCAAAACGCGTTTTAAGCATGCGCATGCATCTTTTGGTAGACGCGGACGCAGTTTTCTGCAAAACCACACGATATGCACGCAAATGGTGGTTTTGGCAGAACGCGCGCGTGGATTTCTACCAAACGACGTGAAAAGCATGCCGATGCTGCTCTTTTTAGCACCCGCGCATGGATTTGTGCCAAAACGCGTTTTTAGCATGCACATGCATCTTTTGGTAGACGCGGACGCAGTTTTCTGCAAAACCACACGATAGGCATGCAAATGGTGCTTTTGGCAGAACGCGCGCGTGGATTTCTACCAAACGACGTGAAAAGCATGCCGATGCTGCTCTTTCTAGCACCCGCACATGGATTTGTGCCAAAACGCGTTTTTAGCATGCACATGCATCTTTTGGTAGACGCAGACGCAGTTTTCTGCAAAACCACACGATATGCATGCAAATGGTGCTTTTGGCAGAACGCGCGCGTGGATTTCTACCAAACGACGTGAAAAGCATGCCGATGCAGCTCTTTTTAGCACCCGCACATGGATTTGTGCCGAAACGCGTTTTAAGCATGCGCATGCATCTTTTGGTAGACGCGGACGCAGTTTTCTGCAAAACCACACGATAGGCATGCAAATGGTGCTTTTGGCAGAACGCGCGCGTGGATTTCTACCAAACGACGTGAAAAGCATGCCGATGCTGCTCTTTTTAACATCCGCACATGGATTTGTGCCAAAACGCGTTTTGAGCATGCGCATGCATCTTTTGGTAGACGCGGACGCAGTTTTCTGCAAAACCACACGATAGGCATGCAAATGGTGCTTTTGGCAGAACGCGCGCGTGGATTTCTACCAAACGACGTGAAAAGCATGCCGATGCTGCTCTTTTTAGCACCCGCACATGGATTTGTGCCAAAACGCGTTTTTAGCATGCACATGCATCTTTTGGTAGACGCGGACGCAGTTTTCTGCAAAACCACACGATAGGCATGCAAATGGTGCTTTTGGCAGAACGCGCGCGTGGATTTCTACCAAACGACGTGAAAAGCATGCGGATGCTGCTCTTTTTAGCACCCGCACATGGATTTGTGCCAAAACGCGTTTTAAGCATGCGCATGCATCTTTTGGTAGACGCGGACGCAGCTTTCTGCAAAACCACACGATATGCATGCAAATGGTGCTTTTGGCAGTACGCGCCCGTGTATTTCTACCAAACGACGTGAAAAGCATGCCGATGCTGCTCTTTTTAAGATCCGCACATGGATTTGTGCCAAAACGCGTTTTAAGCATGCGCATGCATCTTTTGGTAGACGCGGACGCAGTTTTCTGCAAAACCACACGATAGGCATGCAAATGGTGCTTTTGGCAGAACGCGCGCGTGGATTTCTACCAAACGACGTGAAAAGCCTGCCGATGCTGCTCTTTTTAGCACCCGCACATGGATTTGTGCCAAAGCGCGTTTTATGCATGCGCATGCATCTTTTGGTAGACGCGGACGCAGTTTTCTGCAAAACCACACGATAGGCATGCAAATGGTGCTTTTGGCAGAACGCGCGCGTGGATTTCTACCAAACGACGTGAAAAGCATGCCGATGCAGCTCTTTTTAGCACCCGCACATGGATTTGTGCCGAAACGCGTTTTAAGCATGCGCATGCATCTTTTGGTAGACGCGGACGCAGTTTTCTGCAAAACCACACGATAGGCATGCAAATGGTGCTTTTGGCAGAACGCGCGCGTGGATTTCTACCAAACGACGTGAAAAGCATGCCGATGCTGCTCTTTTTAGCACCCTCACATGGATTTGTGCCAAAACGCGTTTTAAGCATGCGCATGCATCTTTTGGTAGACGCGGACGCAGTTTTCTGCAAAACCACACGATATGCATGCAAATGGTGCTTTTGGCAGAACGCGCGCGTGGATTTCTACCAAACGACGTGAAAAGCATGCCGATGCTGCTCTTTTTAGCATCCGCACATAGATTTGTGCCAAAACGCGTTTTTAGCATGCACATGCATCTTTTGGTAGACGCGGACGCAGTTTTCTGCAAAACCACACGATAGGCATGCAAATGGTGCTTTTGGCAGAACGCGCGCGTGGATTTCTACCAAACGACGTGAAAAGCATGCCGATGCTGCTCTTTTTAGCACCCGCACAAGGATTTGTGCCAAAACGCGTTTTAAGCATGCGCATGCATCTTTTGGTAGACGCGGACGCAGTTTTCTGCAAAACCACACGATATGCATGCAAATGGTGGTTTTGGCAGAACGCGCGCGTGGATTTCTACCAAACGACGTGAAAAGCATGCCGATGCTGCTCTTTCTAGCACCCGCACATGGATTTGTGCCAAAACGCGTTTTTAGCATGCACATGCATCTTTTGGTAGACGCGGACGCAGTTTTCTGCAAAACCACACGATATGCATGCAAATGGTGCTTTTGGCAGAACGCGCGTGTGGATTTCTACCAAACGACGTGAAAAGCATGCCGATGCTGCTCTTTTTAGCACCCGCACATGGATTTGTGCCAAAACGCGTTTTAAGCATGCGCATGCATCTTTTGGTAGACGCGGACGCAGTTTTCTGCAAAACCACACGATATGCATGCAAATGGTGCTTTTGGCAGAACGCGCGCGTGGATTTCTACCAAACGACGTGAAAAGCATGCCGATGCTGCTCTTTTTAGCACCCGCACATGGATTTGTGCCAAAACGCGTTTTAAGCATGCGCATGCATCTTTTGGTAGACGCGGACGCAGTTTTCTGCAAAACCACACGATATGCATGCAAATGGTGCTTTTCGCAGAACGCGCGCGTGGATTTCTACCAAACGACGTGAAAAGCATGCCGATGCTGCTCTTTTTACCATCCGCACATGGATTTGTGCCAAACCGCGTTTTAAGCATGCGCATGCATCTTTTGGTAGACGCGGACGCAGTTTTCTGCAAAACCACACGATATGCATGCAAATGGTGCTTTTGGCAGAACGCGCGCGTGGATTTCTACCAAACGACGTGAAAAGCATGCCGATGCTGCTCTTTTTAGCATCCGCAGATGGATTTGTGCCAAAACGCGTTTTTAGCATGCACATGCATCTTTTGGTAGACGCGGACGCAGTTTTCTGCAAAACCACACGATAGGCATGCAAATGGTGCTTTTGGCAGAACGCGCGCGTGGATTTCTACCAAACGACGTGAAAAGCATGCCGATGCTGCTCTTTTTAGCACCCGCACATGGATTTGTGCCAAAACGCGTTTTAAGCATGCGCATGCATCTTTTGGTAGACGCGGACGCAGTTTTCTGCAAAACCACACGATATGCACGCAAATGGTGGTTTTGGCAGAACGCGCGCGTGGATTTCTACCAAACGATGTGAAAAGCATGCCGATGCTGTTCTTTTTAGCACCCGCGCATGGATTTGTGCCAAAACGCGTTTTTAGCATGCACATGCATCTTTTGGTAGACGCGGACGCAGTTTTCTGCAAAACCACACGATATGCATGCAAATGGTGCTTTTGGCAGAACGCGCGCGTGGATTTCTACCAAACGACGTGAAAAGCATGCCGATGCAGCTCTTTTTAGCACCCGCACATGGATTTGTGCCGAAACGCGTTGTAAGCATGCGCATGCATCTTTTGGTAGACGCGGACGCAGTTTTCTGCAAAACCACACGATAGGCATGCAAATGGTGCTTTTGGCAGAACGCGCGCGTGGATTTCTACCAAACGACGTGAAAAGCATGCCGATGCTGCTCTTTTTAGCACCCTCACATGGATTTGTGCCAAAACGCGTTTTAAGCATGCGCATGCATCTTTTGGTAGACGCGGACGCAGTTTTCTGCAAAACCACACGATATGCATGCAAATGGTGCTTTTGGCAGAACGCGCGCGTGGATTTCTACCAAACGACGTGAAAAGCATGCCGATGCTGCTCTTTTTAGCATCCGCACATGGATTTGTGCCAAAACGCGTTTTAAGCATGCGCATGCATCTTTTGGTAGACGCGGACGCAGTTTTCTGCAAAACCACACGATATGCATGCAAATGGTGGTTTTGGCAGAACGCGCGCGTGGATTTCTACCAAACGACGTGAAAAGCATGCCGATGCTGCTCTTTTTAGCACCCGCACATGGATTTGTGCCAAAACGCGTTTTTAGCATGCACATGCATCTTTTGGTAGACGCGGACGCAGTTTTCTGCAAAACCACACGATATGCATGCAAATGGTGCTTTTGGCAGAACGCGCGTGTGGATTGCTACCAAACGACGTGAAAAGCATGCCGATGCTGCTCTTTTTAGCACCCGCACATGGATTTGTGCCAAAACGCGTTTTAAGCATGCGCATGCATCTTTTGGTAGACGCGGACGCAGTTTTCTGCAAAACCACACGACATGCATGCAAATGGTGCTTTTGGCAGAACGCGCGCGTGGATTTCTACCAAACGACGTGAAAAGCATGCCGATGCTGCTCTTTTTAGCACCCGCACATGGATTTGTGCCAAAACGCGTTTTAAGCATGCGCATGCATCTTTTAGTAGACGCGGACGCAGTTTTCTGCAAAACCACACGATATGCATGCAAATGGTGCTTTTCGCAGAACGCGCGCGTGGATTTCTACCAAACGACGTGAAAAGCATGCCGATGCTGCTCTTTTTACCATCCGCACATGGATTTGTGCCAAACCGCGTTTTAAGCATGCGCATGCATCTTTTGGTAGACGCGGACGCAGTTTTCTGCAAAACCACACGATATGCATGCAAATGGTGCTTTTGGCAGAACGCGCGCGTGGATTTCTACCAAACGACGTGAAAAGCATGCCGATGCTGCTCTTTTTAGCATCCGCAGATGGATTTGTGCCAAAACGCGTTTTTAGCATGCACATGCATCTTTTGGTAGACGCGGACGCAGTTTTCTGCAAAACCACACGATAGGCATGCAAATGGTGCTTTTGGCAGAACGCGCGCGTGGATTTCTACCAAACGATGTGAAAAGCATGCCGATGCTGCTCTTTTTAGCACCCGCACATGGATTTGTGCCAAAACGCGTTTTAAGCATGCGCATGCATCTTTTGGTAGACGCGGACGCAGTTTTCTGCAAAACCACACGATATGCATGCAAATGGTGGTTTTGGCAGAACGCGCGCGTGGATTTCTACCAAACGACGTGAAAAGCATGCCGATGCTGCTCTTTTTAGCACCCGCGCATGGATTTGTGCCAAAACGCGTTTTTAGCATGCACATGCATCTTTTGGTAGACGCGGACGCAGTTTTCTGCAAAACCACACGATATGCATGCAAATGGTGCTTTTGGCAGAACGCGCGCGTGGATTTCTACCAAACGACGTGAAAAGCATGCCGATGCTGCTCTTTTTAGCACCCGCACATGGATTTGTGCCAAAACGCGTTTTAAGCATGCGCATGCATCTTTTGGTAGACGCGGACGCAGTTTTCTGCAAAACCACACGATAGGCATGCAAATGGTGCTTTTGGCAGAACGCGCGCGTGGATTTCTACCAAACGACGTGAAAAGCATGCCGATGCTGCTCTTTTTAACATCCGCACATGGATTTGTGCCAAAACGCGTTTTGAGCATGCGCATGCATCTTTTGGTAGACGCGGACGCAGTTTTCTGCAAAACCACACGATATGCATGCAAATGGTGCTTTTGGCAGAACGCGCGCGTGTATTTCTACCAAACGACGTGAAAAGCATGCCGATGCTGCTCTTTTTAGCACCCACACATGAATTTGTGCCAAAACGCGTTTTAAGCATGCGCATGCATCTTTTGGTAGACGCGGACGCAGTTTTCTCCAAACCACACGATATGCATGCAAATGGTGCTTTTGGCAGAACGCGCGCGTGTATTTCTACCAAACGACGTGAAAACCATGCCGATGCTGCTCTTTTTAGCACCCGCACATGGATTTGTGCCAAAACGCGTTTTTAGCATGCGCATGCATCTTTTGGTAGACGCGGACGCAGTTTTCTGCAAAACCACACGGTATGCATGCAAATGGTGCTTTTGGCAGAACGTGCGCGTGGATTTCTACCAAACGACATGAAAAGCATGCCGATGCTGCTATTTTTAGCACCCGCACATGGATTTGTGCCAAAACGAGTTTTAAGCATGCGCATGCATCTTTTGGTAGACGGGGACGCAGTTTTCTGCAAAACCACACGATATGCATGCAAATGGTGCTTTTGGCAGAACGCGCGCGTGGATTTCTACCAAACGACGTGAAAAGCATGCGGATGCTGCTCTTTTTAGCACCCGCACATGGATTTGTGCCAAAACGCGTTTTAAGCATGCGCATGCATCTTTTGGTAGACGCGGACGCAGCTTTCTGCAAAACCACACGATATGCATGCAAATGGTGCTTTTGGCAGAACGCGCCCGTGTATTTCTACCAAACGACGTGAAAAGCATGCCGATGCTGCTCTTTTTAACATCCGCACATGGATTTGTGCCAAAACGCGTTTTAAGCATGCGCATGCATCTTTTTGGTAGACGCGGACGCAGTTTTCTGCAAAACCACACGATAGGCATGCAAATGGTGCTTTTGGCAGAACGCGCGCGTGGATTTCTACCAAACGACGTGAAAAGCATGCCGATGCTGCTCTTTTTAGCACCCGCACATGGATTTGTGCCAAAACGCGTTTTAAGCATGCGCATGCATCTTTTGGTAGACGCGGACGCAGTTTTCTGCAAAACCACACGATATGCATGCAAATGGTGCTTTTCGCAGAACGCGCGCGTGGATTTCTACCAAACGACGTGAAAAGCATGCCGATGCTGCTCTTTTTAACATCCGCACATGGATTTGTGCCAAAACGCGTTTTAAGCATGCGCATGCATCTTTTGGTAGACGCGGACGCAGTTTTCTGCAAAACCACACGATAGGCATGCAAATGGTGCTTTTGGCAGAACGCGCGCGTGGATTTCTACCAACGACGTGAAAAGCATGCCGATGCTGCTCTTTTTAGCACCCGCACATGGATTTGTGCCAAAGCGCGTTTTATGCATGCGCATGCATCTTTTGGTAGACGCGGACGCAGTTTTCTGCAAAACCACACGATAGGCATGCAAATGGTGCTTTTGGCAGAACGCGCGCGTGGATTTCTACCAAACGACGTGAAAAGCATGCCGATGCAGCTCTTTTTAGCACCCGCACATGGATTTGTGCCGAAACGCGTTTTAAGCATGCGCATGCATCTTTTGGTAGACGCGGACGCAGTTTTCTGCAAAACCACACGATAGGCATGCAAATGGTGCTTTTGGCAGAACGCGCGCGTGGATTTCTACCAAACGACGTGAAAAGCATGCCGATGCTGCTCTTTTTAGCACCCTCACATGGATTTGTGCCAAAACGCGTTTTAAGCATGCGCATGCATCTTTTGGTAGACGCGGACGCAGTTTTCTGCAAAACCACACGATATGCATGCAAATGGTGCTTTTGGCAGAACGCGCGCGTGGATTTCTACCAAACGACGTGAAAAGCATGCCGATGCTGCTCTTTTTAGCATCCGCACATGGATTTGTGCCAAACCGCGTTTTAAGCATGCGCATGCATCTTTTGGTAGACGCGGACGCAGTTTTCTGCAAAACCACACGATATGCATGCAAATGGTGCTTTTGGCAGAACGCGCGCGTGGATTTCTACCAAACGACGTGAAAAGCATGCCGATGCTGCTCTTTTTAGCATCCGCAGATGGATTTGTGCCAAAACGCGTTTTTAGCATGCACATGCATCTTTTGGTAGACGCGGACGCAGTTTTCTGCAAAACCACACGATAGGCATGCAAATGGTGCTTTTGGCAGAACGCGCGCGTGGATGTCTACCAAACGACGTGAAAAGCATGCCGATGCTGCTCTTTTTAGCACCCGCACATGGATTTGTGCCAAAACGCGTTTTAAGCATGCGCATGCATCTTTTGGTAGACGCGGACGCAGTTTTCTGCAAAACCACACGATATGCATGCAAATGGTGGTTTTGGCAGAACGCGCGCGTGGATTTCTACCAAACGACGTGAAAAGCATGCCGATGCTGCTCTTTTTAGCACCCGCGCATGGATTTGTGCCAAAACGCGTTTTTAGCATGCACATGCATCTTTTGGTAGACGCGGACGCAGTTTTCTGCAAAACCACACGATATGCATGCAAATGGTGCTTTTGGCAGAACGCGCGCGTGGATTTCTACCAAACGACGTGAAAAGCATGCCGATGCTGCTCTTTTTAGCACCCGCACATGGATTTGTGCCAAAACGCGTTTTAAGCATGCGCATGCATCTTTTGGTAGACGCGGACGCAGTTTTCTGCAAAACCACACGATATGCATGCAAATGGTGCTTTTGGCAGAACGCCGCGTGGATTTCTACCAAACGACGTGAAAAGCATGCCGATGCTGCTCTTTTTAACATCCGCACATGGATTTGTGCCAAAACGCGTTTTAAGCATGCGCATGCATCTTTTGGTAGACGCGGACGCAGTTTTCTGCAAAACCACACGATAGGCATGCAAATGGTGCTTTTGGCAGAACGCGCGCGTGGATTTCTACCAAACGACGTGAAAAGCATGCCGATGCTGCTCTTTTTAGCACCCGCACATGGATTTGTGCCAAAACGCGTTTTAAGCATGCGCATGCATCTTTTGGTAGACGCGGACGCAGTTTTCTGCAAAACCACACGATATGCATGCAAATGGTGCTTTTCGCAGAACGCGCGCGTGGATTTCTACCAAACGACGTGAAAAGCATGCCGATGCTGCTCTTTTTAACATCCGCACATGGATTTGTGCCAAAACGCGTTTTAAGCATGCGCATGCATCTTTTGGTAGACGCGGACGCAGTTTTCTGCAAAACCACACGATAGGCATGCAAATGGTGCTTTTGGCAGAACGCGCGCGTGGATTTCTACCAACGACGTGAAAAGCATGCCGATGCTGCTCTTTTTAGCACCCGCACTTGGATTTGTGCCAAAGCGCGTTTTAAGCATGCGCATGCATCTTTTGGTAGACGCGGACGCAGTTTTCTGCAAAACCACACGACATGCATGCAAATGGTGCTTTTGGCAGAACGCGCGCGTGGATTTCTACCAAACGACGTGAAAAGCATGCCGATGCTGCTCTTTTTAACATCCGCACATGGATTTGTGCCAAAACGCGTTTTGAGCATGCGCATGCATCTTTTGGTAGACGCGGACGCAGTTTTCTGCAAAACCACACGATAGGCATGCAAATGGTGCTTTTGGCAGAACGCGCGCGTGGATTTCTACCAAACGACGTGAAAAGCATGCCGATGCTGCTCTTTTTAGCACCCGCACATGGATTTGTGCCAAAACGCGTTTTAAGCATGCGCATGCATCTTTTGGTAGACGCGGACGCAGTTTTCTGCAAAACCACACGATATGCATGCAAATGGTGCTTTTGGCAGAACGCGCGTGTGGATTTCTACCAAACGACGTGAAAAGCATGCCGATGCTCTCTTTTTAGCACCCGCACATGGATTTGTGCCAAAACGCGTTTTAAGCATGCGCATGCATCTTTTGGTAGACGCGGACGCAGTTTTCTGCAAACCACACGATAGGCATGCAAATGGTGCTTTTGCCAGAACGCGCGCGTGGATTTCTACCAAACGACGTGAAAAGCATGCCGATGCTGCTCTTTTTAGCACCCGCACATGGATTTGTGCCAAAACGCGTTTTAAGCATGCGCATGCATCTTTTGGTAGACGCGGACGCAGTTTTCTGCAAAACCACACGATAGGCATGCAAATGGTGCTTTTGGCAGAACGCGCGCGTGGATTTCTACCAAACGACGTGAAAAGCATGCGGATGCTGCTCTTTTTAGCACCCGCACATGGATTTGTGCCAAAACGCGTTTTAAGCATGCGCATGCATCTTTTGGTTGACGCGGACGCAGTTTTCTGCAAAACTACACGATATGCATGCAAATGGTGCTTTTCGCAGAACGCGCGCGTGGATTTCTACCAAACGACGTGAAAAGCATGCCGATGCTGCTCTTTTTAACATCCGCACATGGATTTGTGCCAAAACGCGTTTTAAGCATGCGCATGCATCTTTTGGTACACGCGGACGCAGTTTTCTGCAAAACCTCACGATAGGCATGCAAATGGTGCTTTTGGCAGAACGCGCGCGTGGATTTCTACCAAACGACGTGAAAAGCATGCCGATGCTGCTCTTTTTAGCACCCGCACATGGATTTGTGCCAAAACGCGTTTTAAGCATGCGCATGCATCTTTTGGTAGACGCGGACGCAGTTTTCTGCAAAACCACACGATATGCATGCAAATGGTGCTTTTCGCAGAACGCCGCGTGGATTTCTACCAAACGACGTGAAAAGCATGCCGATGCTGCTCTTTTTAACATCCGCACATGGATTTGTGCCAAAACGCGTTTTAAGCATGCGCATGCATCTTTTGGTAGACGCGGACGCAGTTTTCTGCAAAACCACACGATAGGCATGCAAATGGTGCTTTTGGCAGAACGCGCGCGTGAATTTCTACCAAACGACGTGAAAAGCATGCCGATGCTGCTCTTTTTAGCACCCGCACTTGGATTTGTGCCAAAGCGCGTTTTAAGCATGCGCATGCATCTTTTGGTAGACGCGGACGCAGTTTTCTGCAAAACCACACGATATGCATGCAAATGGTGCCTTTGGCAGAACGCGCGCGTGGATTTCTACCAAACGACGTGAAAAGCATGCCGATGCTGCTCTTTTTAGCACCCGCACATGGATTTGTGCCAAAACGCGTTTTAAGCATGCGCATGCATCTTTTGGTAGACGCGGACGCAGTTTTCTGCAAAACCACACGATATGCATGCAAATGGTGCTTTTGGCAGAACGCCGCGTGGATTTCTACCAAACGACGTGAAAAGCATGCCGATGCTGCTCTTTTTAACATCCGCACATGGATTTGTGCCAAAACGCGTTTTAAGCATGCGCATGCATCTTTTGGTAGACGCGGACGCAGTTTTCTGCAAAACCACACGATAGGCATGCAAATGGTGCTTTTGGTAGAACGCGCGCGTGGATTTCTACCAAACGACGTGAAAAGCATGCCGATGCTGCTCTTTTTAGCACCCGCACATGGATTTGTGCCAAAACGCGTTTTAAGCATGCGCATGCATCTTTTGGTACACGCGGACGCAGTTTTCTGCAAAACCACACGATATGCATGCAAATGGTGCTTTTCGCAGAACGCGCGCGTGGATTTCTACCAAACGACGTGAAAAGCATGCCGATGCTGCTCTTTTTAACATCCGCACATGGATTTGTGCCAAAACGCGTTTTAAGCATGCGCATGCATCTTTTGGTAGACGCGGACGCAGTTTTCTGCAAAACCACACGATAGGCATGCAAATGGTGCTTTTGGCAGAACGCGCGCGTGGATTTCTACCAAACGACGTGAAAAGCATGCCGATGCTGCTCTTTTTAGCACCCGCACTTGGATTTGTGCCAAAGCGCGTTTTAAGCATGCGCATGCATCTTATGGTAGACGCGGACGCAGTTTTCTGCAAAACCACACGATATGCATGCAAATGGTGCCTTTGGCAGAACGCGCGCGTGGATTTCTACCAAACGACGTGAAAAGCATGCCGATGCTGCTCTTTTCAGCACCCGCACATGGATTTGTGCCAAAACGCGTTTTAAGCATGCGCATGCATCTTTTGGTAGACGCGGACGCAGTTTTCTGCAAAACCACACCATATGCATGCAAATGGTGCTTTTGGCAGAACGCGCGTGTGGATTTCTACCTAACGACGTGAAAAGCATGCCGATGCTGCTCTTTTTAGCACCCGCACATGGATTTGTGCCAAAACGCGTTTTAAGCATGCGCATGCATCTTTGGTAGACGCGGACGCAGTTTTCTGCAAAACCACACGATATGCATGCAAATGGTGCTTTTGGCAGAACGCGCGCGTGGATTTCTACCAAACGACGTGAAAAGCATGCCGATGCTGCTCTTTTTAGCACCCGCACATGGATTTGTGCCAAAACGCGTTTTAAGCATGCGCATGCATCTTTTGGTAGACGCGGACGCAGTTTTCTGCAAAACCACACGATATGCATGCAAATGGTGCTTTTCGCAGAACGCGCGCGTGGATTTCTACCAAACGACGTGAAAAGCATGCCGATGCTGCTCTTTTTACCATCCGCACATGGATTTGTGCCAAACCGCGTTTTAAGCATGCGCATGCATCTTTTGGTAGACGCGGACGCAGTTTTCTGCAAAACCACACGATATGCATGCAAATGGTGCTTTTGGCAGAACGCGCGCGTGGATTTCTACCAAACGACGTGAAAAGCATGCCGATGCTGCTCTTTTTAGCATCCGCAGATGGATTTGTGCCAAAACGCGTTTTTAGCATGCACATGCATCTTTTGGTAGACGCGGACGCAGTTTTCTGCAAAACCACACGATAGGCATGCAAATGGTGCTTTTGGCAGAACGCGCGCGTGGATTTCTACCAAACGACGTGAAAAGCATGCCGATGCTGCTCTTTTTAGCACCCGCACATGGATTTGTGCCAAAACGCGTTTTAAGCATGCGCATGCATCTTTTGGTAGACGCGGACGCAGTTTTCTGCAAAACCACACGATATGCATGCAAATGGTGGTTTTGGCAGAACGCGCGCGTGGATTTCTACCAAACGACGTGAAAAGCATGCCGATGCTGCTCTTTTTAGCACCCGCGCATGGATTTGTGCCAAACGCGTTTTTAGCATGCACATGCATCTTTGGTAGACGCGGACGCAGTTTTCTGCAAAACCACACGATATGCATGCAAATGGTGCTTTTGGCAGAACGCGCGCGTGGATTTCTACCAAACGACGTGAAAAGCATGCCGATGCTGCTCTTTTTAGCACCCGCACATGGATTTGTGCCAAAACGCGTTTTAAGCATGCGCATGCATCTTTTGGTAGACGCGGACGCAGTTTTCTGCAAAACCACACGATAGGCATGCAAATGGTGCTTTTGGCAGAACGCGCGCGTGGATTTCTACCAAACGACGTGAAAAGCATGCCGATGCTGCTCTTTTTAGCACCCGCACATGGATTTGTGCCAAAACGCGTTTTAAGCATGCGCATGCATCTTTTGGTAGACGCGGACGCAGTTTTCTGCAAAACCACACGATATGCATGCAAATGGTGCTTTTCGCAGAACGCGCGCGTGGATTTCTACCAAACGACGTGAAAAGCATGCCGATGCTGCTCTTTTTAACATCCGCACATGGATTTGTGCCAAAACGCGTTTTAAGCATGCGCATGCATCTTTTGGTAGACGCGGACGCAGTTTTCTGCAAAACCACACGATAGGCATGCAAATGGTGCTTTTGGCAGAACGCGCGCGTGGATTTCTACCAAACGACGTGAAAAGCATGCCGATGCTTGCTCTTTTTAGCACCCGCACATGGATTTGTGCCAAAGCGCGTTTTAAGCATGCGCATGCATCTTTTGGTAGACGCGGACGCAGTTTTCTGCAAAACCACACGATATGCATGCAAATGGTGCTTTTCGGCAGAACGCGCGCGTGGATTTCTACCAAACGACGTGAAAAGCATGCCGATGCTGCTCTTTTTAACATCCGCACATGGATTTGTGCCGAAACGCGTTTTGAGCATGCGCATGCATCTTTTGGTAGACGCGGACGCAGTTTTCTGCAAAACCACACGATAGCATGCAAATGGTGCTTTTGGCAGAACGCGCGCGTGGATTTCTACCAAACGACGTGAAAAGCATGCCGATGCTGCTCTTTTTAGCACCCGCACATGGATTTGTGCCAAAACGCGTTTTAAGCATGCGCATGCATCTTTTGGTAGACGCGGACGCAGTTTTCTGCAAAACCACACGATATGCATGCAAATGGTGCTTTTGGCAGAACGCGCGTGTGGATTTCTACCAAACGACGTGAAAAGCATGCCGATGCTGCTCTTTTTAGACCCGCACATGGATTTGTGCCAAAACGCTTTTTAAGCATGCGCATGCATCTTTTGGTAGACGCGGACGCAGTTTTCTGCAAAACCACACGATAGGCATGCAAATGGTGCTTTTGCCAGGAACGCGCGCGTGGATTTCTACCAAACGACGTGAAAAGCATGCCGATGCTGCTCTTTTAGCACCCGCACATGGATTTGTGCCAAAACGCGTTTTAAGCATGCGCATGCATCTTTTGGTAGACGCGGACGCAGTTTTCTGCAAAACCACACGATAGGCATGCAAATGGTGATTTTGCAGAACGCGCGCGTGGATTTCTACCAAACGACGTGAAAAGCATGCGATGCTGCTCTTTTTTAGCACCCGCACATGGATTTGTGCCAAAACGCGTTTAAGCATGCGCATGCATCTTTTGGTGACGCGGACGCAGTTTTCTGCAAAACTACACGATATGCATGCAAATGGTGCTTTTCGCAGAACGCGCGCGTGGATTTCTACCAAACGACGTGGAAAAGCATGCCGATGCTGCTCTTTTTAACATCCGCACATGGATTTGTGCCAAACGCGTTTTAAGCATGCGCATGCATCTTTTGGTACACGCGGACGCAGTTTTCTGCAAAACCACACGATAGGCATGCAAATGGTGCTTTTGGCAGAACGCGCGCGTGGATTTCTACCAAACGACGTGAAAAGCATGCCGATGCTGCTCTTTTTAGCACCCGCACATGGATTTGTGCCAAAACGCGTTTTAAGCATGCGCATGCATCTTTTGGTAGACGCGGACGCAGTTTTCTGCAAAACCACACGATATGCATGCAAATGGTGCTTTTCGCAGAACGCGCGCGTGGATTTCTACCAAACGACGTGAAAAGCATGCCGATGCTGCTCTTTTTAACATCCGCACATGGATTTGTGCCAAAACGCGTTTTAAGCATGCGCATGCATCTTTTGGTAGACGCGGTCGCAGTTTTCTGCAAAACCACACGACAGCATGCAAATGGTGCTTTTGGCAGAACGCGCGCGTGGATTTCTACCAAACGACGTGAAAAGCATGCCGATGCTGCTCTTTTTAGCACCCGCACTTGGATTTGTGCCAAAGCGCGTTTTAAGCATGCGCATGCATCTTTTGGTAGACGCGGACGCAGGTTTTCTGCAAAACCACACGATATGCATCCAAATGGTGCCTTTGGCAGAACGCGCGCGTGGATTTCTACCAAACGACGTGAAAAGCATGCCGATGCTGCTCTTTTAGCACCCGCACATGGATTTGTGCCAAAACGCGTTTTAAGCATGCGCATGCATCTTTTGGTAGACGCGGACGCAGTTTTCTGCAAAACCACACGATATGCATGCAAATGGTGCTTTTGGCAGAACGCCGCGTGGATTTCTACCAAACGACGTGAAAAGCATGCCGATGCTGCTCTTTTTAACATCCGCACATGGATTTGTGCCAAAACGCGGTTTTAAGCATGCGCATGCATCTTTTGGTAGACGCGGACGCAGTTTTCTGCAAACCACACGATAGGCATGCAAATGGTGCTTTTGGCAGAACGCGCGCGTGGATTTCTACCAAACGACGTGAAAAGCATGCCGATGCTGCTCTTTTTAGCACCCGCACATGGATTTGTGCCAAAACGCGTTTTAAGCATGCGCATGCATCTTTTGGTAGACGCGGACGCAGTTTTCTGCAAAACCACACGATATGCATGCAAATGGTGCTTTTCGCAGAACGCGCGCGTGGATTTCTACCAAACGACGTGAAAAGCATGCCGATGCTGCTCTTTTTAACATCCGCACATGGATTTGTGCCAAAACGCGTTTTAAGCATGCGCATGCATCTTTTGGTAGACGCGGACGCAGTTTTCTGCAAAACCACACGATAGGCATGCAAATGGTGCTTTTGGCAGAACGCGCGCGTGGATTTCTACCAAACGACGTGAAAAGCATGCCGATGCTGCTCTTTTTAGCACCCGCACTTGGATTTGTGCCAAAGCGCGTTTTAAGCATGCGCATGCATCTTTTGGTAGACGCGGACGCAGTTTCTGCAAAACCACACGATATGCATGCAAATGGTGCCTTTGGCAGAACGCGCCGTGGATTTCTACCAAACGACGTGAAAAGCATGCCGATGCTGCTCTTTTTAGCACCCGCACATGGATTTGTGCCAAAACGCGTTTTAAGCATGCGCATGCATCTTTTGGTAGACGCGGACGCAGTTTTCTGCAAAACCACACGATATGCATGCAAATGGTGCTTTGGCAGAACGCGCGCGTGGATTTCTACCAAACGACGTGGAAAAGCATGCCGATGCTGCTCTTTTTAGCACCCGCACATGGATTTGTGCCAAAACGCGTTTTAAGCATGCGCATGGCATCTTTTGGTAGACGCGGACGCAGTTTTCTGCAAAAGCCACACGATAGGCATGCAAATGGTGCTTTTGGCAGAACGCGCGCGTGGATTTCTACCAAACGACGTGAAAAGCATGCCGATGCTGCTCTTTTTAGCACCCGCACATGGATTTGTGCCAAAACGCGTTTTTAAGCATGCGCATGCATCTTTTGGTAGACGCGGACGCAGTTTTCTGCAAAACACACGATAGGCATGCAAATGGTGCTTTTGGCAGAACGCGCGCGTGGATTTCTACCAAACGACGTGAAAGCATGCCGATGCTGCTCTTTTTAGCACCCGCACATGGATTTGTGCCAAAACGCGTTTTAAGCATGCGCATGCATCTTTTGGTTGACGCGGACGCAGTTTTCTGCAAAACTACACGATATGCATGCAAATGGTGCTTTTCGCAGAACGCGCGCGTGGATTTCTACCAAACGACGTGAAAAGCATGCCGATGCTGCTCTTTTTAACATCCGCACATGGATTTGTGCCAAAACGCGTTTTAAGCATGCGCATGCATCTTTTGGTACACGCGGACGCAGTTTTCTGCAAAACCACACGATAGGCATGCAAATGGTGCTTTTGGCAGAACGCGCGCGTGGATTTCTACCAAACGACGTGAAAAGCATGCCGATGCTGCTCTTTTTAGCACCCGCACATGGATTTGTGCCAAACGCGTTTTAAGCATGCGCATGCATCTTTTGGTAGACGCGGACGCAGCTTTCTGCAAAACCACACGATATGCATGCAAATGGTGCTTTTGGCAGAACGCGCGCGTGTATTTCTACCAAACGACGTGAAAAGCATGCCGATGCTGCTCTTTTTAGCACCCGCACATGAATTTGTGCCAAAACGCGTTTTAAAGCATGCGCATGCATCTTTTGGTAGACGCGGACGCAGTTTTCTGCAAAACCACACGATAGGCATGCAAATGGTGCTTTTGGCAGAACGCGCGCGTGGATTTCTACCAAACGACGTGAAAAGCATGCCGATGCTGCTCTTTTTAGCACCCGCACATGGATTTGTGCCAAAACGCGTTTTTAAGCATGCGCATGCATCTTTTGGTAGACGCGGACGCAGTTTTCTGCAAAACCACACGATATGCATGCAAATGGTGCTTTTGGCAGAACGCGCGCGGTGGATTTCTACCAAACGACGTGAAAAGCATGCCGATGCTGCTCTTTTTAGCACCCGCACATGGATTTGTGCCAAAACGCGTTTTAAGCATGCGCATGCATCTTTTGGTAGACGCGGACGCAGTTTTCTGCAAAACCACACGATAGGCATGCAAATGGTGCTTTTGGCAGAACGCGCGCGTGGATTTCTACCAAACGACGTGAAAAGCATGCCGATGCTGCTCTTTTTTAGCACCCGCACATGGATTTGTGCCAAAACGCGTTTTTAAGCATGCGCATGCATCTTTGGTAGACGCGGACGCAGTTTTCTGCAAAAGCTACACGATAGGCATGCAAATGGTGCTTTTGGCAGAACGCGCGCGTGGATTTCTACCAAACGACGTGAAAAGCATGCCGATGCTGCTCTTTTTAGCACCCGCACATGGATTTGTGCCAAAACGCGTTTTAAGCATGCGCATGCATCTTTTGGTACACGCGGACGCAGTTTTCTGCAAAACCACACGATAGGCATGCAAATGGTGCTTTTGGCAGAACGCGCGCGTGGATTTCTACCAAACGACGTGAAAAGCATGCCGATGCTGCTCTTTTTAGCACCCGCACATGGATTTGTGCCAAAACGCGTTTTAAGCATGCGCATGCATCTTTTGGTAGACGCGGACGCAGCTTTCTGCAAAACCACACGATATGCATGCAAATGGTGCTTTTGGCAGAACGCGCGCGTGTATTTCTACCAAACGACGTGAAAAGCATGCCGATGCTGCTCTTTTTAGCACCCGCACATGATTTGTGCCAAAACGCGTTTTAAGCATGCGCATGCATCTTTTGGTAGACGCGGACGCAGTTTTCCTGCAAAACCACACGATAGGCATGCAAATGGTGCTTTTGGCAGAACGCGCGCGTGGATTTCTACCAAACGACGTGAAAAGCATGCCGATGCTGCTCTTTTTAGCACCGCACATGGATTTGTGCCAAAACGCGTTTTAAGCATGCGCATGCATCTTTTGGTAGACGCGGACGCAGTTTTCTGCAAAACCACACGATATGCATGCAAATGGTGCTTTTGGCAGACCGCGCGCCGTGGATTTCTACCAAACGACGTGAAAAGCATGCCGATGCTGCTCTTTTTAGCACCCGCACATGGATTTGTGCCCAAAAGCGCGTTTTAAGCATGCGCATGCATCTTTTGGTAGACGCGGACGCAGTTTTCTGCAAAACCACACGATATGCATGCAAATGGTGCTTTTGGCAGAACGCGCGCGTGGATTTCTACCAAACGACGTGAAAAGCATGCCGATGCTGCTCTTTTAGCACCCGCACATGGATTTGTGCCAAAACGCGTTTTAAGCATGCGCATGCATCTTTTGGTAGACGCGGACGCAGTTTTCTGCAAAAGCACACGATAGGCATGCAAATGGTGCTTTTGGCAGAACGCGCGCGTGGATTTCTACCAAACGACGTGAAAAGCATGCCGATGCTGCTCTTTTTAGCACCCGCACATGGATTTGTGCCAAAACGCGTTTTAAGCATGCGCATGCATCTTTTGGTAGACGCGGACGCAGTTTTCTGCAAAACACACGATAGGCATGCAAATGGTGCTTTTGGCAGAACGCGCGCGGTGGATTTCTACCAAACGACGTGAAAAGCATGCGGATGCTGCTCTTTTTAGCACCCGCACATGGATTTGTGCCAAAACGCGTTTTAAGCATGGCGCATGCATCTTTTGGTTGACGCGGACGCAGTTTTCTGCAAAAACTACACGATATGCATGCAAATGGTGCTTTTCGCAGAACGCGCGCGTGATTTCTACCAAACGACGTGAAAAGCATGCCGATGCTGCTCTTTTTAACATCCGCACATGGATTTGTGCCAAAACGCGTTTTAAGCATGCGCATGCATCTTTTGGTACACGCGGACGCAGTTTTCTGCAAAACCACACGATAGGCATGCAAATGGTGCTTTTGGCAGAACGCGCGCGTGGGATTTCTACCAAACGACGTGAAAAGCATGCCGATGCTGCTCTTTTTAGCACCCGCACATGGATTTGTGCCAAAACGCGTTTTAAGCATGCGCATGCATCTTTTGGTAGACGCGGACGCAGTTTTCTGCAAAACCACACGATATGCATGCAAATGGTGCCTTTTGGCAGAACGCGCGCGTGGATTTCTACCAAACGACGTGAAAAGCATGCCGATGCTGCTCTTTTTAAGCACCCGCACATGGATTGTGCCAAAACGCGTTTTAAGCATGCGCATGCATCTTTTGGTAGACGCGGACGCAGTTTTCTGCAAAACCACACGATAGGCATGCAAATGGTGCTTTTGGCAGAACGCGCGCGTGGATTTCTACCAAACGACGTGAAAAGCATGCCGATGCTGCTCTTTTTAGCACCCGCACATGGATTTGGTGCCAAAACGCGTTTTTAGCATGCCATGCATCTTTTGGTAGACGCGGACGCAGTTTTCTCAAAACCACACGATATGCATGCAAATGGTGCTTTTGGCAGAACGCGCGTGTGGATTTCTACCAAACGACGTGAAAAGCATGCGATGCTGCTCTTTTTAGCACCCGCACATGGATTTGTGCCAAAACGCGTTTTAAGCATGCGCATGCATCTTTTGGTAGACGCGGACGCAGTTTTCTGCAAAACCACACGATAGGCATGCAAATGGTGCTTTTGGCAGAACGCGCGCGTGGATTTCTACCAAACGACGTGAAAAGCATGCGGATGCTGCTCTTTTTAGCACCCGCACATGGATTTGTGCCAAAACGCGTTTTAAGCATGCGCATGCATCTTTTGGTTGACGCGGACGCAGTTTTCTGCAAACTACACGATATGCATGCAAATGGTGCTTTTCGCAGAACGCGCGCGTGGATTTCTACCAAACGACGTGAAAAGCATGCCGATGCTGCTCTTTTTAACATCCGCACATGGATTTGTGCCAAAACGCGTTTTAAGCATGCGCATGCATCTTTTGGTAGCACGCGGACGCAGTTTTCTGCAAAACACACGATAGGCATGCAAATGGTGCTTTTGGCAGAACGCGCGCGTGGATTTCTACCAAACGACGTGAAAAGCATGCCGATGCTGCTCTTTTAGCACCCGCACATGGATTTGTGCCAAAACGCGTTTTAAGCATGCGCATGCATCTTTTGGTAGACGCGGACGCAGCTTTCTGCAAAACCACACGATATGCATGCAAATGGTGCTTTTGGCAGAACGCGCGCGTGTATTTCTACCAAACGACGTGAAAAGCATGCCGATGCTGCTCTTTTTAACATCCGCACATGGATTTGTGCCAAAACGCGTTTTAAGCATGCGCATGCATCTTTTTGGTAGACGCGGACGCAGTTTTCTGCAAAACCACACGATAGGCATGCAAATGGTGCTTTTGCAGAACGCGCGCGTGGATTTCTACCAAACGACGTGAAAAGCATGCCGATGCTGCTCTTTTTAGCACCCGCACATGGATTTGTGCCAAAACGCGTTTTTAAGCATGCGCATGCATCTTTTGGTAGACGCGGACGCAGTTTTCTGCAAAACCACACGATATGCATGCAAATGGTGCTTTTCGCAGAACGCGCGCGTGGATTTCTACAAACGACGTGAAAAGCATGCCGATGCTGCTCTTTTTAACATCCGCACATGGATTTGTGCCAAAACGCGTTTTAAGCATGCGCATGCATCTTTTGGTAGACGCGGACGCAGTTTTCTGCAAAACCACACGATAGGCATGCAAATGGTGCTTTTGGCAGAACGCGCGCGTGGAATTCTACCAAACGACGTGAAAAGCATGCCGATGCTGCTCTTTTTAGCACCCGCACATGGATTTGTGCCAAAACGCGTTTTAAGCATGCGCATGCATCTTTTGGTCTGACGCGGACGCAGTTTTCTGCAAAACACACGATATGCATGCAAATGGTGCTTTTGGCAGAACGCGCGCGTGGATTTCTACCAAACGACGTGAAAAGCATGCCGATGCTGCTCTTTTTAACATCCGCACATGGATTTGTGCCAAAACGCGTTTTAAGCATGCGCATGCATCTTTTGTAGACGCGGACGCAGTTTTCTGCAAAACCACACGATAGGCATGCAAATGGTGCTTTTGGCAGAACGCGCGCGTGGATTTCTACCAAACGACGTGAAAAGCATGCCGATGCTGCTCTTTTTAGCACCCGCACATGGATTTGTGCCAAAACGCGTTTTAAGCATGCGCATGCATCTTTTGGTAGACGCGGACGCAGTTTTCTGGCAAAACCACACGATAGCATGCAAATGGTGCTTTTGGCAGAACGCGCGCGTGGATTTCTACCAAACGACGTGAAAAGCATGCCGATGCTGCTCTTTTTAGCACCCGCACATGGATTTGTGCCAAAACGCGTTTTAAGCATGCGCATGCATCTTTTGGTAGACGCGGACGCAGTTTTCTGCAAAACCGACACGATAGGCATGCAAATGGTGCTTTTGGCAGAACGCGCGCGTGGATTTCTACCAAACGACGTGAAAAGCATGCCGATGCTGCTCTTTTTAGCACCCGCACATGGATTTGTGCCAAAACGCGTTTTTAGCATGCGCATGCATCTTTTGGTAGACGCGGACGCAGTTTTTCTGCCAAACCACACGATAGGCATGCAAATGGTGCTTTTGGCAGAACGCGCGCGTGGATTTCTTACCAAACGACGTGAAAAGCATGCCGATGCTGCTCTTTTTAGCACCCGCACATGGATTTGTGCCAAAACGCGTTTTAAGCATGCGCATGCATCTTTGGTAGACGCGGACGCAGTTTTCTGCAAAACCACACGATAGGCATGCAAATGGTGCTTTTGGCAGAACGCGCGCGTGGATTTCTACCAAACGACGTGAAAAGCATGCGATGCTGCTCTTTTTAGCACCCGCACATGGATTTGTGCCAAAACGCGTTTTAAGCATGCGCATGCATCTTTTGGTTGACGCGGACGCAGTTTTCTGCAAAACTACACGATATGCATGCAAATGGTGCTTTTCGCAGAACGCGCGCGTGGATTTCTACCAAACGACGTGAAAAGCAT
Organism: Dermacentor variabilis; assembly: GCF_050947875.1. Taxonomy (NCBI): domain Eukaryota; kingdom Metazoa; phylum Arthropoda; class Arachnida; order Ixodida; family Ixodidae; genus Dermacentor; species Dermacentor variabilis. The sequence continues at coordinate 7,952 of NW_027460463.1, read as the reverse complement.
GCCGATGCTGCTCTTTTTAACATCCGCACATGGATTTGTGCCAAAACGCGTTTTAAGCATGCGCATGCATCTTTGGTACACGCGGACGCAGTTTTCTGCAAAAACCACACGATAGGCATGCAAATGGTGCTTTTGGCAGAACGCGCGCGTGGAATTCTACCAAACGACGTGAAAAGCATGCCGATGCTGCTCTTTTTAGCACCCGCACATGGATTTGTGCCAAAACGCGTTTTAAGCATGCGCATGCATCTTTTGGTAGACGCGGACGCAGCTTTCTGCAAAACCACACGATATGCATGCAAATGGTGCTTTTGGCAGAACGCGCGCGTGGATTTCTACCAAACGACGTGAAAAGCATGCGATGCTGCTCTTTTTAACATCCGCACATGGATTTGTGCCAAAACGCGTTTTAAGCATGCGCATGCATCTTTTGGTAGACGCGGACGCAGTTTTCTGCAAAACCACACGATAGGCATGCAAATGGTTGCTTTTGGCAGAACGCGCGCGTGGATTTCTACCAAACGACGTGAAAAGCATGCCGATGCTGCTCTTTTTAGCACCCGCACATGGATTTGTGCCAAAACGCGTTTTTAAGCATGCGCATGCATCTTTTCGTAGACGCGGACGCAGTTTTCTGCAAAACCACACGATATGCATGCAAATGGTGCTTTTGGCAGAACGCGCGCGTGGATTTCTACAAACGACGTGAAAAGCATGCCGATGCTGCTCTTTTTAACATCCGCACATGGATTGTGCCAAAACGCGTTTTAAGCATGCGCATGCATCTTTTGGTAGACGCGGACGCAGTTTTCTGCAAAACCACACGATAGGCATGCAAATGGTGCTTTTGGCAGAACGCGCGCGTGGATTTCTACCAAACGACGTGAAAAGCATGCCGATGCTGCTCTTTTTAGCACCCGCACATGGATTTGTGCCAAAACGCGTTTTAAGCATGCGCATGCATCTTTTGGTAGACGCGGACGCAGTTTTCTGCAAAACCACACGATAGGCATGCAAATGGTGCTTTTGGCAGAACGCGCGCGTGGATTTCTACCAAACGACGTGAAAAGCATGCCGATGCTGCTCTTTTTAGCACCCGCACATGGATTTGTGCCAAAACGCGTTTTTAGCATGCCATGCATCTTTTGGTAGACGCGGACGCAGTTTTCTGCAAAACCACACGATATGCATGCAAATGGTGCTTTTGGCAGAACGCGCGCGTGGATTTCTACCAAACGACGTGAAAAGCATGCCGATGCTGCTCTTTTTAGCACCCGCACATGGATTTGTGCCAAAACGCGTTTTAAGCATGCGCATGCATCTTTTGGTAGACGCGGACGCAGTTTTCTGCAAAACCACACGATAGGCATGCAAATGGTGCTTTTGCAGAACGCGCGCGTGGATTTCTACCAAACGACGTGAAAAGCATGCCGATGCTGCTCTTTTTAGCACCCGCACATGGATTTGTGCCAAAACGCGTTTTAGCATGCGCATGCATCTTTTGGTAGACGCGGACGCAGTTTTCTGCAAAACCACACGATAGGCATGCAAATGGTGCTTTTGGCAGAACGCGCGCGTGGATTTCTACCAAACGACGTGAAAAGCATGCCGATGCTGCTCTTTTTAGCACCCGCACATGGATTTGTGCCAAAACGCGTTTTAAGCATGCGCATGCATCTTTTGGTAGGGACGCGGACGCAGTTTTCTGCAAAACTACACGATATGCATGCAAATGGTGCTTTTCGCAGAACGCGCGCGTGGATTTCTACCAAACGACGTGAAAAGCATGCCGATGCTGCTCTTTTAACATCCGCACATGGATTTGTGCCAAAACGCGTTTTAAGCATGCGCATGCATCTTTTGGTAGACGCGGACGCAGTTTTCTGCAAAACCACACGATATGCATGCAAATGGTGCTTTGGCAGAACGCGCGCGTGGATTTCTACCAAACGACGTGAAAAGCATGCCGATGCTGCTCTTTTTAACATCCGCACATGGATTTGTGCCAAAGCGCGTTTTAAGCATGCGCATGCATCTTTTTGGTAGGACGCGGACGCAGTTTTCTGCAAAACCACACGATAGCATGCAAATGGTGCTTTTGGCAGAACGCGCGCGTGGATTTCTACCAAACGACGTGAAAAGCATGCCGATGCTGCTCTTTTAAACATCCGCACATGGATTTGTGCCAAAACGCGTTTTAAGCATGCGCATGCATCTTTGGTAGACGCGGACGCAGTTTTCTGCAAAACCACACGATAGGCATGCAAATGGTGCTTTTGGCAGAACGCGCGCGTGGATTTCTACCAAACGACGTGAAAAGCATGCCGATGCTGCTCTTTTTAGCACCCGCACATGGATTTGTGCCAAAACGCGTTTTAAGCATGCGCATGCATCTTTTGGTAGACGCGGACGCAGTTTTCTGCAAAACCACACGATATGCATGCAAATGGTGCTTTTGGCAGAACGCGCTGCGTGGATTTCTACCAAACGATGTGAAAAGCATGCCGATGCTGCTCTTTTTAACATCCGCACATGGATTTGTGCCAAAGCGCGTTTTAAGCATGCGCATGCATCTTTTGGTAGACGCGGACGCAGTTTTCTGCAAAACCACACGATAGGCATGCAAATGGTGCTTTTGGCAGAACGCGCGCGTGATTTCTACCAAACGACGTGAAAAGCATGCCGATGCTGCTCTTTTTAGCACCCGCACATGGATTTGTGCCAAAACGCGTTTTTAGCATGCACATGCATCTTTTGGTAGACGCGGACGCAGTTTTCTGCAAAACCACACGATAGGCATGCAAATGGTGCTTTTGGCAGAACGCGCGCGTGGATTTCTACCAAACGACGTGAAAAGCATGCCGATGCTGCTCTTTTTAGCACCCGCACATGGATTTGTGCCAAAACGCGTTTTAAGCATGCGCATGCATCTTTTGGTAGACGCGACGCAGTTTTCTGCAAAACCACACGATATGCATGCAAATGGTGCTTTTGGCAGAACGCGCGCGTGGATTTCTACCAAACGACGTGAAAAGCATGCCGATGCTGCTCTTTTTAGCATCCGCACATGGATTTGTGCCAAAACGCGTTTTAAGCATGCGCATGCATCTTTTGGTAGACGCGGACGCAGTTTTCTGCAAAACACACGATAGGCATGCAAATGGTGCTTTTGGCAGAACGCGCGCGTGGATTTCTACCAAACGACGTGAAAAGCATGCCGATGCTGCTCTTTTTAACATCCGCACATGGATTTGTGCCAAAACGCGTTTTAAGCATGCGCATGCATCTTTTGGTACACGCGGACGCAGTTTTCTGCAAAACCACACGATAGGCATGCAAATGGTGCTTTTGGCAGAACGCGCGCGTGGATTTCTACCAAACGACGTGAAAAGCATGCCGATGCTGCTCTTTTTAGCACCCGCACATGGATTTGTGGCCAAAACGCGTTTTAAGCATGCGCATGCATCTTTTGGTAGACGCGGACTGCAGTTCGTTTTCTGCAAAACCACACGATAGGCATGCAAATGGTGCTTTTGGCAGAACGCGCGCGTGGATTTCTACCAAACGACGTGAAAAGCATGCCGATGCTGCTCTTTTTAGCACCCGCACATGATTTGTGCCAAAACGCGTTTTAAGCATGCGCATGCATCTTTTGGTAGACGCGGGACGCAGTTTTCTGCAAAACCACACGATATGCATGCAAATGGTGCTTTTCGCAGAACGCGCGCGTGGATTTCTACCAAACGACGTGAAAAGCATGCCGATGCTGCTCTTTTTAACATCCGCACATGGATTTGTGCCAAAAGCGCGTTTGTAAGCATGCGCATGCATCTTTTGGTAGACGCGGACGCAGTTTTCTGCAAAACCACACGATATGCATGCAAATGGTGCTTTGGCAGAACGCGCGCGTGGATTTCTACCAAACGACGTGAAAAGCATGCCGATGCTGCTCTTTTTAACATCCGCACATGGATTTGTGCCAAAACGCGTTTTAAGCATGCGCATGCATCTTTTGGTAGACGCGGACGCAGTTTTCTGCAAAACCACACGATATGCATGCAAATGGTGCTTTTGGCAGAACGCGCGCGTGGATTTCTACCAAACGACGTGAAAAGCATGCCGATGCTGCTCTTTTTAACATCCGCACATGGATTTGTGCCAAAACGCGTTTTGAGCATGCGCATGCATCTTTTGGTAGACGCGGACGCAGTTTTCTGCAAAACCACACGATATGCATGCAAATGGTGCTTTTGGCAGAACGCGTGCGTGGATTTCTACCAAACGATGTGAAAAGCATGCCGATGCTGCTCTTTTTAACATCCGCACATGGATTTGTGCCAAAAGCGCGTTTTAAGCATGCGCATGCATCTTTTGGTAGACGCGGACGCAGTTTTCTGCAAAACCACACGATAGGCATGCAAATGGTGCTTTTGGCAGAACGCGCGCGTGGATTTCTACCAAACGACGTGAAAAAGCATGCCGATGCTGCTCTTTTTAGCACCCTCACATGGATTTGTGCCAAAACGCGTTTTTAGCATGCACATGCATCTTTTGGTAGACGCGGACGCAGTTTTCTGCAAAACCACACGATAGGCATGCAAATGGTGCTTTTGGCAGAACGCGCGCGTGGATTTCTACCAAACGACGTGAAAAGCATGCCGATGCTGCTCTTTTTAGCACCCGCACATGGATTTGTGCCAAAACGCGTTTCAAGCATGCGCATGCATCTTTTGGTAGACGCGGACGCAGTTTTCTGCAAAACCACACGATATGCATGCAAATGGTGCTTTTGGCAGAACGCGCGCGTGGATTTCTACCAAACGACGTGAAAAAGCATGCCGATGCTGCTCTTTTTAAGCATCCGCACATGGATTTGTGCCAAAACGCGTTTTTAGCATGCACATGCATCTTTGGTAGACGCGGACGCAGTTTTTCTGCAAAACCACACGATAGGCATGCAAATGGTGCTTTTGGCAGAACGCGCGCGTGGATTTCTACCAAACGACGTGAAAAGCATGCCGATGCTGCTCTTTTTAACATCCGCACATGGATTTGTGCCAAAACGCGTTTTAAGCATGCGCATGCATCTTTTGGTACACGCGGACGCAGTTTTCTGCAAAACCACACGATAGGCATGCAAATGGTGCTTTTGGCAGAACGCGCGCGTGGATTTCTACCAACGACATGAAAAGCATGCCGATGCTGCTCTTTTTAGCACCCGCACATGGATTTGTGCCAAAACGCGTTTTTAAAGCATGCGCATGCATCTTTTGGTACACGCGGACGCAGTTTTCTGCAAAACCACACGATATGCATGCAAATGGTGCTTTTGGCAGAACGCGCGCGTGGATTCTACCAAACGACGTGAAAAGCATGCCGATGCTGCTCTTTTTAACATCCGCACATGGATTTGTGCCAAAACGCGTTTTGAAGCATGCGCATGCATCTTTTGTAGACGCGGACGCAGTTTTCTGCAAAACCACACGATATGCATGCAAATGGTGCTTTTGGCAGAACGCGCGCGTGGATTTCTACCAAACGACGTGAAAAGCATGCCGATGCTGCTCTTTTTAACATCCGCACATGGATTTGTGCCAAAACGCGTTTTGAGCATGCGCATGCATCTTTTGGTAGACGCGGACGCAGTTTTCTGCAAAACCACACGATAGGCATGCAAATGGTGCTTTTGGCAGAACGCGCGCGTGGATTTCTACCAAACGACGTGAAAAGCATGCCGATGCTGCTCTTTTTAACATCCGCACATGGATTTGTGCCAAAGCGCGTTTTGAAGCATGCGCATGCATCTTTTGGTAGACGCGGACGCAGTTTTCTGCAAAACCACACGATATGCATGCAAATGGTGCTTTTGGCAGAACGCGCGCGTGGATTTCTACCAAACGACGTGAAAAGCATGCCGATGCTGCTCTTTTTAACATCCGCACATGGATTTGTGCCAAAACGCGTTTTAAGCATGCGCATGCATCTTTTGGTAGACGCGGACGCAGTTTTCTGCAAAACCACACGATATGCATGCAAATGGTGCTTTTGGCAGAACGCGCGCGTGGATTTCTACCAAACGACGTGAAAAGCATGCCGATGCTGCTCTTTTTAACATCCGCACATGGATTTGTGCCAAAACGCGTTTTGAGCATGCGCATGCATCTTTTGGTAGACGCGGACGCAGTTTTCTGCAAAACCACACGATAGGCATGCAAATGGTGGTTTTGGCAGAACGCGCGCGTGGATTTCTACCAAACGACGTGAAAAGCATGCCGATGCTGCTCTTTTTAGCACCTGCACATGGATTTGTGCCAAAACGCGTTTTAAGCATGCGCATGCATCTTTTGGTAGACGCGGACGCAGTTTCTGCAAAACCACACGATATGCATGCAAATGGTTGCTTTTGGCAGAACGCGTGCGTGGATTTCTACCAAACGATGTGAAAAGCATGCCGATGCTGCTCTTTTTAACATCCGCACATCGATTTGTGCCAAAACGCGTTTTTAGCATGCACATGCATCTTTTGGTAGACGCGGACGCAGTTTTCTGCAAAACCACACGATAGGCATGCAAATGGTGCTTTTGGCAGAACGCGCGCGTGGATTTCTACCAAACGACGTGAAAAGCATGCCGATGCTGCTCTTTTTAACATCCGCACATGGATTTGTGCCAAAGCGCGTTTTAAGCATGCGCATGCATCTTTTGGTAGACGCGGACGCAGTTTTCTGCAAACCACACGATATGCATGCAAATGGTGCTTTTGCAGAACGCGCGCGTGGATTTCTACCAAACGACGTGAAAAGCATGCCGATGCTGCTCTTTTTAACATCCGCACATGGATTTGTGCCAAAACGCGTTTTTAAGCATGCGCATGCATCTTTTGGTAGACGCGGACGCAGTTTTCTGCAAAACCACACGATATGCATGCAAATGGTGCTTTTGCAGAACGCGCGCGTGGATTCTACCAAACGACGTGAAAAGCATGCCGATGCTGCTCTTTTTAACCATTCCGCAACATGGATTTGTGCCAAAACGCGTTTTGAGCATGCGCATGCATCTTTTGGTAGACGCGGACGCAGTTTTCTGCAAAACCACACGATAGGCATGCAAATGGTGGTTTTGGCAGAAACGCGCGCGTGGATTTCTACCAAACGACGTGAAAAGCATGCCGATGCTGCTCTTTTTAGCACCTGCACATGGATTTGTGCCAAACGCGTTTTAAGCATGCGCATGCATCTTTTGGTAGACGCGGACGCAGTTTTCTGCAAAACCACACGAATATGCATGCAAATGGTGCTTTTGGCAGAACGCGTGCGTGGATTTCTACCAAACGATGTGAAAAGCATGCCGATGCTGCTCTTTTAACATCCGCACATCGATTTGTGCCAAAACGCGTTTTTAGCATGCACATGCATCTTTTGGTAGACGCGGACGCAGTTTTCTGCAAAACCACACGATAGGCATGCAAATGGTGCTTTTGGCAGAACGCGCGCGTGGATTTCTACCAAACGACGTGAAAAAGCATGCCGATGCTGCTCTTTTTAACATCCGCACATGGATTTGTGCCAAAGCGCGTTTTAGCATGCGCATGCATCTTTTGGTAGACGCGGACGCAGTTTTCTGCAAAACCACACGATATGCATGCAAATGGTGCTTTTGGCAGAACGCGCGCGTGGGATTTCTACCAAACGACGTGAAAAGCATGCCGATGCTGCTCTTTTAACATCCGCACATGGATTTGTGCCAAAACGCGTTTTAAGCATGCGCATGCATCTTTTGGTAGACGCGGACGCAGTTTTCTGCAAAACCACACGATAGGCATGCAAATGGTGCTTTTGGCAGAACGCGCGCGTGGATTTCTACCAAACGACGTGAAAAGCATGCCGATGCTGCTCTTTTTAACATCCGCACATGGATTTGTGCCAAAACGCGTTTTGAGCATGCGCATGCAT